>NC_081408.1:698874024-699067169 GCF_030272615.1 Cryptomeria japonica
AAGACTAACTTTTGAAATGTATCTTTCTTACTACTTTAATCAATCGAGTAGCTACATGATTAGTCCCTAATCACTCTCAAAATTAAACCTAATTTTTTATCCTTAATGGATCATGAAGACCTTAGTTTTAAACAATTATTTGAGACCATATAAGACAACCCAATAAGCTTGGCAAAAATTACACTATGTATGTTATTGAACTTCTTATTTTCTCCCATATTATATAAAGGAATGTAATCTTATAAAATCAATAAACCCCTTTTAAAAGTAATCTAAACAATTTCTTGGACCAACATAATTGGCTTCTTGGGTTTGATAATAACATTGAGTGTAGCAATTCATGAAATGGGATCTCACATGATTGTGATGGACATCATGGAAGAGAAAGACCATCTGCAGGTCACATATGCTTAGCTATATCAATACAAGGTGCAGATTGGTGCACCCATTTAGGACCTGTGATCTATGGCTCAAGGGGAGTTCACAACCATATCTTCTGATTGGTATCAAACATGCTTGACACAGGAGGAGATAAAGTATATTTTCTACTACATCGGTAAGGATAAGACTTTGGGAGGTGCTAATTGGTCCTCATTTATGGTTTCTTTCAATGTATGTCCAATTTGTACTTTAATGAAAATCACAATTGGACCACCGGATGAAAGGAACACTAAATAGGTGTACCGAAAGAATAACCTGCAAAAGAAGAGAATTATTCTCACTCAATTGGTTATGAACAAAGAGAAAGTCACCTTCATAGAGGGAGAATATAAAATATTGGTATCAAAATGGTATCTGATTGCTATCAACAAACTAGTGTCAGAACAACCCCCAAAGAGGGAAAATATACCATTGGTATCAGACCAATATCAAATTGGTATCAATGCCCACAACAACAATTGGTAGTAGCAAACCAGTGTCAGAATAACTTTTTGTATATCAAAGGGGGAGAAGATGTTGTCTGATCGGTAGTGTTGCATAGATGAGAAAAGCAATTGACAGAAAGATTTGTCAGTTACCTTTGCCATTATTGTCAAAGGGGGAGAGATAATGTTTGTAGTATATCAGATACTACATGTGTTGACATCAATGCCAAAGTGGGAGATTGTTTGCATTGTGTTGTCATTGATGTCAACCGACATTGTGGTCATTGTTGTCATTGAGATCAACTGGCATGTAAGTCAAAGTCATTGATATACAAGCTGATGATAGGTGAGAAGAGACCAGTACCCAGTGACCTAGTTGGTGTACCAGTGAGTACTAACCGATGAGTAAGCATTAGAGATAGTCATGATTGACTGATGGGTGACGTGTTGGCATTGTGTTGTAGCCAAATGACAAGCTGGTAACTCCTGAGATAGTAAAGGTGAACTAATGAAGAAGTGCAGACAACTGCTATATAGGCTAAGGTCATATAGCAGGACTCCCATCGGTTAAAGTTGTTGTCACAAGGTGAAAAGAAGACTGACAACAAGAGTGCAACCTTTAAGATAATTGAAGGCACACACCAGATGATCAAAGAGAGATATCATATACCTCTAGTGTTTGAGATCAGAGATGTGCACTGGATCAACTTGTGAACACATGATGAGCCACCGAGATAGATAAGGAAGGATAAGAAATGATGAGTTTTCCACTTTGGTAAACTAGTTGAGATGTGAACAGGTTGAGAGGAGAATCCATTAGATGAAGAAGAAGGTAAGTGTGTCCACTGGTAAGCAAGCAAAGGACAACAAAGAAGAACATAGCCACTAGTATGCAAAGAGGAGTGTAATCCACCAGTTAGCATGACAATCAAGATGCACATCGATGGTATGGAGTCATCAAGTATGTTACCGGTATGCAGGCAGATGTATTACCAACTAGTTAGCTACAAAAGAGGAAAAGCGAAGAGCTCCCATCAGATGAAGATGAGCATGATATCTGTTATGAATTGTCAAGGTTGATGATCAGTTATTATGATCCACCAGTAGGATAAAAAAGGCGATGGAGTGAAGACTAAATGGTAGGATGAGATGCACAAGTAGGGTTAGAGAACCAGTAGGTAAACACTGGTAGTGTAGGCTTGTTGGAGACCTTATCTGAACTGACACACTAGATAGTCGAGATGGATGCCGACGAGGTTGCCACGTGGATTTGAGGTGGTGAGCATGCAGTGGCAGGTGAGCCGTACTCAATTAGCAAGCTAGTTGGTGATTGGTCTGGCATTTAATGTTGATTGTGAAGATCACGAGCATAGTGCAGAGGTCTATGGCTTGATACAGACCAAATGACAAATGTTGACAGTGTGATGATCAATGTAGGATTGAGCAGGTGCAGATTGGATATAGTGAAGTAACAATGGGACCACGCATCATGATTGACCAAATCACATGGAAAACAAACAAGATGTAGTTTGATAAGTATAGAAAACCTGTAGTGGAAGGAAGAGTAATGGCACAGCTGATTGATTTGTTGTTGCCTGTCATTTCTATGAAAAAAGATGACTGGATTTGGTATGCATCATGATCGGTGGAGGAAACCTTATGGCACAGAGTCTTCACTAAAGTTTTGGCGGGGAAAGATCAGTTATAAATATGCAGGTCAAAGATAGAAATGATTGAGATGATGCATGCCAGATGTGGGAGAAGAAAAAGAGCTAATCAGTCAGTGTGCTCAAGAGAAAAGAGTGAGGTGATTGAGTGCTAGAAGAGTTTAATTGCCAAGAAGGGGTTCAACCAGTTGCAAGGTTTAACAAAGGCTAATCAATAAGATTAAGGTGACCGATAATCTACAAGAGTTTATAACACAAGTGAACTGGTGGAGTTGGGACATGCAAGAAAGCAGCAGAGAGTGGAGTGTGAAGAATGTGTGTGGTAGAAGAGATCTGACAAGGAGAGTAGGGTAAAACTGGTAAGAAGAATAACCAGTAATTAGGTGCAGAGTTTGATAGTTCAACACACCGGTAAAGCATGAACCCATAAGGTAGAAACAACAGTGTGCAGAGGTGAGAAGAGAAAAAGAGAAGACAAGGTAGATACTGAATAGAGGAAGAGTCAGAGAAGGTGAGCAGAGAACCGGTAGAGAACAGAGCAGAGCTGAACCAGTGAAGATATATTTGTGAGGTTACAAAATTCATTTGTAACCAGGTTATAAATTTTATATTATTTGTAATTATTGTGATCACTAAGTTGCTACTTGGTGTAGGGGTTGGTTCTCCTTGGGTTGGTGCCCTAAACTTTGTATTGAGTGTTTATTGTGAGGTTGGATTGGAGCAGTGGACTCCAGCAGCATTTCTCACTAAGGTTTTTCTCATATTGGGTTTCCCTTGTATAATCAATTTTATGTGATGTCCCTCTATGTGTTGACATGTTGATCAGTTTCCTTATCTCATCGGTATTCTTACTTGATCTTTAGATTGTAAACCAGTAATCACACTTAGGATTAAATGTCACGAACCCTATTTTTCCATAATTAGTTAATTAGGAAAATAATATTTATTTTTCGCAAATAAAATGGAAATGAAATGAAATTGGAACTGTTAATGGAATAAGATAGGAGATGGAATGCCCTGAAATGATTTATATACAATTGAATGACTAGTAATAATTTTTATTGCAAAATTGGGGTCATCATTGCTAATGAGCAACTAAGTGCAAGTGAATGCGGGAATTGGTGAACGTTGATGAAGGCAAGAACATGGTTTAGGTTGAATTGTCTTAGCTCTTGTATTTCATTAGAATAGATGGAATCTCTCACACACCACAAAAGAAAAAATATGTTGTGCAATTGTGATTTCATCAATGCATGATTTTTAATTAATGAAATGTCATGAGTAAATGGTAATCGTTACGTTTATTTCATCTATAAAAGTGAAAATTAGTTTGATATTTAGAAAAAGAGTTACGTAATTTAACGACTTAACATTTTTTTTATAAACATGATTTAATGTTCCTAGTATAGAGAATGAAGATGTAATTTCATTAATGATTGTTGTGTTTACAATTATATTAATTTCTTATGCATGTCAGTTTCATTATTGCGACTTGATCATATGTGTGTGTGTGTGTATATATATATATATATTATAAACACGAAGGTGACTTTTAATTATGTGTATCTATTTTAAATAATGCTTAAGTGATTAAATTATCATTAGATAATATTGTCAATTCAAGATATTATGTTTTTGAATACGCATGTATATAATTTAGAATTATATATATATATCTAATATACTTTTTACATTAGATCTAATAAGTCGAATGAATAATATATAAAATTTATTTATTATATATATCCTATTTTATTAGGTTTCTCTTAAATATATCATATATTATAAATTCATGTATATTATTATTATTATCATATTTGAAAAGGTGGCGGGTTATAAGTTCAACAGTTATTGAACCCGTGGTCGAGCTGATAGGGAAGACAATGTAACTAGTTGACTTGTCACCCCACGGCCCATAGTAAGCGACAAAGTCGACTCAGCATAAATACCACCCCCCCCTCGATCCACAGTGAATGGCAGAGAAGTCGGTTTAACCAGTCGACTTGGCATCCCACGACTGCAGTGAACAACAAGTCGATGGTCTATGGACAGGGAGAGACATGGCAACAAAGGCATTTAGCCCCATGAGATATGTAGATCTACAATTATATCATGCTCTGCTGTTAATTTAAAACTCTATCTAAGTGAGGAAAGATAGGTAAACATGGAAAGGAGGTAAACAGTCTTGTCAGATGTTTAAAACAATAAAAGCAAGCCTATTTGACATGTATGCAAACCATTGGAGTTATAAGTCATTTAGAACTAAAGAACCTTAAATGATTATCAGTGGTGTCAATGTTATGGCTAATTAAAAGCCAAGAGAATAGCAACCAATGTAGGATAAGAATAGTATAAATAGTAGTGAAGGCTCAATAGAAGAGATAACTAGAATGATAAGAGAGGAAGATATTAAGTTAGAGCTAGTTAGAAGAGAGAAATTTAGAGTAGAGATAGAGGGAGAGATGCAACAAAGGATTAGAGAATGGAATGTAGAAGAGATGAGTAGTGGAGGTTTAGACGTGTTTACGACCAATTCAAAAAAGATCATTGATAATCATCTTCGATTTAGCATTGAACTTAGGGGTTAGGTTCTTGAATTACTGTTAGTTATTTTATTATTATTTGAGAAAGTCACAAAATATAGAAAGGATAAGAACTAGGAATAGAGAGCTCGTGAGATAGAAGAGCGCCAAGGTGGAAAGCATTGGAATCCAGACGTATTGCAGGCTATTTGAAGTTATCAGGGATCATAATAGACATGGATCACGTTTCTTGAGATAGGCTCAAATCTAGCATGTTTTGTTGTAGAGATTTATGACATAAAGGATGATTTAGTTTTAGATTTATGCATTATTCTAATAAAAGAATTAGAGTCCTGAAGTGAATCATTTTTAATTGTTTAAATTATGATCATGCAAACATAGATGCAATAATGATATATTTTCTAAAAGTTTGATGATGAACTTAGTGAAACTCTCAGAAATTAGATCGCCCAATCCTCTAGGAACAGAGTAAGAGGATAGAGAGAAAAACTCTGAAATTGAACTTCGAAGAAGATGAAATATTAGGATTATGACTTATTAAACAATGAATATTATTTTGATATCATAAAGAAAAGACTTACACTTTCAAATTAGATCCTTGCATGAAGTGAAAAGATGGTTATCAGGTGTCTCATTTAAAAATCCATATAGATAGGCGCTTATGAATTTTCATCATGTAAGATTGTTGTTATGGTAAATTAGTAAAATTAGTGAGTTAAGTTTTAAATCATGAAAACTCACATATTAGTATTAAACTAAATATGATGCTTTGAGAAAAGAGGTAAATGAACCAAGACACATGGGAAGATAGAGAGCTTAGATGATATAAACTTAGAATTCTAAACCATAAGAAATGGAATGAACGTTAATGATTACGTTATTTAAATGTTTTAATAATTGAGTAAAAGAATGTGTGCTCATTTTATTCAATCTCTATGTAAAGATACATACATGTGTTACACCATCTTAATATTTTCATCTTTTCTTTAAATTGCTTGAAAGATACAAACGAAAGATTGTTTTCTTTCAGATGTATATTTGTTAATCTATGAAAGATTGCTTCCTGTCAGATAGGATTGGCTTTAAGGAAAGATTGGTTCTCTGTATTTCTATTCAATGAAAGATTATCTTCCTTAAAAATTATATTAATATCAAGTACGAGATATAGGAAGCTAGAATTGAAAAGGAAAAAGATTGTCTTCTATATATATTTATTCTAGATTTATGTGAACAAAGCTAGATAGGCTTGTGTATGGAAAGTTACCCTCCAGGACAGGAGCTGAATATGGAATCTTAGAGAGAATAGTTGCTTTTTCCAAACTATTTATTTTTGCTATGCATAGCATTATACTCGACCAAGTAATCAAATTGAATAAACTATTGAAATAGATGGAATTCTTTTATTTATGCTCTCTACCATATCCTTGATTGATAATGCATGTTTCTGAAAAGAATTAGAAAATTGAAAATGCTTGTATCATCTAGGCACGCACTAGATTCCCTCTTGTCTTTCAAATTCTTTTGATAAAGCAAATCGTGCAGGGCTGGGTATTCTTGATTGACCAAGAATTCCGGGGAAGCATAAGCTTCAAGGTTGGGCAGAAAAAGCACCTAAATCTTGTTCTCATCTTCATTCAATGGACTAAAAGGAAGCGACTCAGATTGGATATCGACGTATGTATATCACTTTCTTTATGTTTGTCTAATACTTAAGGCATTAGAAAGCCTCAATATGATGTAATGATATGTAATGAGACATTTTTACCTTACATTGTATATGAAAATTTTATTTAACTACTTGATATCTATGATTGTTTTATCAATTTATTAAACTTGTTTAATATTATGTATGAATAGACTTCGTAATTGATTTATGAGTTTATTTAAGAATAAAGAGTAGACTATGTCAGATAGAGTAATTTACGTCTTTACATTAAAAGGGTAAAAATTGGTTCAACCACTAATTCACCCCCTTCTTTGGGGCATATTTTGTCCAACAAGAAGAACCGGGAAATGTAGACTTCCACCAGGCCCTCTACTAGGACCAAAAGCAAAAAATAGGAAAGAGGAAGATCAAGAATTTTATGAAAGATCTTGAAGAGATTAAGAATAATATGATTTGTAAGAATACTGAGCTCATGAAAGCTCGTAGTTTTTTTTCTAGATTCCCTTTGTTAGGTGAACTGTGGGGTGTATCCCTTGGTTCTATGGATGTTTGGTAGTTAGCTAGACTCTAGTTTTCTACCCATTATCTTTTTGTTGGATTTGGATTTCGAGTCCCTATAAAACCCATTTATCTTAATCAAAAACCAAGAAGATCAAACTAATATCATTCCCAATCCCAAGGGAATATGTATAATTAAAAGTCTCCCAAACTCAATATCAATGAATGTCATCATAATAATAACTCAAATGAACAAGGACATAACCAATGACAAACATCTCTCAAACTGAATCCTCCAAAATTAACCATCTATCCATAGCTCAAGATCCATATCTATGAAAGATAAGCATAAATATAATGCACCGTAAAGGAACAATGGACAATACGTCTCAAGTAGTAAATTGTCGAGTAGACCAAGAGTAGGGAATGAGAATGCTCATCCAAGAGATCCAAGTCATCATGACTCATCTAAGAACAATCTCCTCTTAGGTCTATACTAGGTGAATTATCCTCGGTCTTCCTACTAAAACCATCAACCATCTCAACTGATTTCTCTAATTACAAGAGAATACCAACATCACCTATGTCTCCAAGTATCCATGAGTACCTATAACCAATAAATCTATGCAAATTCTTAAATGCAATAGAGCATCACCATGAAGTAATCAAGCAAATGATCATGTACCCAATATAAAGAGAACCACCAAGATCAATTTTAAAGCTCCAACCATAGAGTTAGGAATATAAATATGACAACATGATCTAATCATCCCCTCTAAGGAGATAAATTTCTCCATATGAACATATCAAATAACCATATTATACCAAAACCCTAAATGTATAGCAGAACTATACCATGACATAATATGAACCATACTATCAAGAAAAGATAACATATCAAATGAAAGCATAAAACCACACCTCAACCAAGAACTCCATGAGTCCTCCAAGATGTTAACATCCTCAAATATCATGAAGATCACCATCTCCTACAAGTGTAGCCACAAATGTGAAAGACCCTTCTGTAGCTACAGGATCTAAGGTATCCTCCAACATCTGCACACTAAGAAGATCACCCACCATGCAATGGTGAATACATATCACTGCTACAAGATCCCACTAATTCGTGACATTGATCCCTCCATAGAATCATGATAACTGTCTCCTAGAAATGAAGATCATCTAGGTCTATACACATACAACTAAAATGTCAATAATATCAAGTAAACAATGAACTCTGAGCCAAGAAGATACAAAATCATTAACAAACAATCAGGAACCAATCCTACACTGCCACATCATCACTACCAAAATATTCCACTAAAAGTGTATCAAGCTATCCATGACATCATGATATAACCATCCTCTAACATGAGAATAAAAAAAAGCCTTATAACAATCAAAGAACTCAAATTTCACATCATGAGGTCTCAAAATCTAAAGTAACCATGATCCTCAAACAAGAAGATACACTACCATAACGAAACAAGAATCCAAGAAAATCATCACCAATAAAAGCACCTACAAATCCAATCGTGTCATGCTAAAGTCCCTAAAAACAAGGAACATCCATGACACCATGATCACCTGGACCAAACAAGCATCTAACTCTCAATGTGCCCAACTTGTAAGCATCACATAGTCAAGACCATAGGTCCCCCACCATGACTGTACCTGGTAAGAATATCTCTCCTCCTCAACATGACAACAAAATCATAATACCATGTGACTAAACCAAGCCTCCAATCTGAATATGCATCAATAATGAAAGGTCTATGGGTATGGGCATAGACAACACATATCCAAGCCATATATGAAATCTTGTAATTATAGACTGTTTACCACACTGCATAATGTGTAGACCCTATAATGCAACATACATACTCAAACCAAAAATGATAACCATGTCAACACCAAACCAAATGAGATACATCATTGAGTGTACAATAACATCAAATCTAAATCTCCAATATTTAACATGTCATAAAATCATAATGTCACCATAGGCAAAATAACCCATTAATAGCTCAGATCAAAATATTAGTAATAATTCATATCAAACCTATTCCAAATCTGAACCAAAGTGTAGTTCTCTTCAAGAGCATTCTGTTGACTATTCAAACTCCAAAATCCAACTCCGTATGCCCCAGTTATGACCTCTCAAAGTCAAAAAGGTAACTGTCACTTCTAGCTAATATTTTACTACCCAAACATAAAAAGTTGGAAGAAATGATCATATAAATATGAAGTACATCTAACGACCTTTCCAATGACTATAATAATTTTAACAAAATGACATCATATGCTTGAGTTACGCTCTATGAAAGAAAAATAACCCATTAGGGTATATGCAAGAAACTAGACTCCAAAATTATTTGGCCAATATGCCATAAAATCATTTTACAATTTCTTAAAATATCAGGTGAGACCCATTGACCGAGCCCACCCACCATTCAACTCCTGGCATATAAATTATTTTAGTGGATATAAAATATTTCAAAGTTGTCTCAAAAAATAATTTTATATATTTAATGGGTAGAATTTTTATTAATTTTTTTGTTTGTTATTTTTTATTTAATTTACCTTCCCTCATAGGCCTACAAGGAGTACACCACAGTCTGCGGTGTACAACCCACATCTCTGTCGGTGTAGGCAGTGCTGGGGGTCAAGGGGTTGTGGCCCACACCCCCACTAATATAATTTTATTTTTATTTTTTCAAAAAATTTCAAATGCCCTCTTTGCAGGTTTTTTTTCATTTCAACTTTAAAACAAAGTCAACTCATATTTTCAACATGCCATAATTATTTAAATAGTTTTTGTAATGATGTTGCAACTGGGTCGTACAATTGTATGACCTAAAAAAAATCTCTCAAATCTGTGTCATGAAAATAGGATGAATTATACATCAAAATTCGTCTCTCTGCCTCCCTAATTACAACCATGGGGTTCATTTTGTCTCATGGGGTCAAATCTGAAATTTTGTCCCCAAAATCCCCAAAATGCAAAACCATGGAAATCTATATTGAAATATTTTTTTATAAAACCAAATCTACAACAAATGCCCACAAATCTGTAACCCAACAATCTACAACAAACCCTCATATCTTGTCTTATCTTTGATTCTATCATGCATTCAACCTAGGGTTATAACACCATAAACCATAACTTTCATACCACTTGAAAGGAAACTTGTAGGTAGTTTTATGACAATTTTCACATAACCCAATTTATATTTACATAAAATCCACATGCAAAGAATATACAACAAACCCATCAAAGATGACACAAGATATACTCTATTGGCTTGATGATTATTTTTTACTAGGGGAAAATAGGTTTTGAAGGGCCCTTGAAACCCTTGACAACATTAGATCAAAAGATAGCCATTAGAGCACATTGAAAAAGCAAGAGATAGCATACATAGAAAAGAAATTTGACCAGAAAACAAAAATCCAGCAGCAAAATGACACAACACACAGGACCTAAAGACAAGACAACAAAAAAATAAGAAAAAAGCCAAGACTAGGTAAAGTTCTTTAGCAACTCAGTAGCTTCCAACTCTAGTTGCTCCATGTTCATAGCAGTCTGCTTGATCTCCTCAATCTCCCTGCTTTGGTTTTTCTTCTTTCTGGAGCTTGCGTGAATTGTTCTTCCAAGACCCATCTCCTTATCTTTAGGGGTGTCTTCCTTCACCTTAGTGGTGTCCACGAAGGCCTTTTCCCCTTGGTCACTTCCAAGCTTGTTGATAAGAACCTTAATGCGGTCAGAGGTGGCCTTTAAAATCTTATGAGTCTGCTCCCCAATTTTTTTGAGAGTCTTCTCAACCCCTTACAACCTCTTTTTAGTAGCCCAAACTCTATTTTGCAAGCACTGGAATCTATTGCGTTGGGCATTTATGATTTCCTCTACATTGCCGATAGCCTTAGTAAGCTCACTTAAACATTTAGGGAGGGGATTGAATTTACTAGTGCCAATAGCTTCTAAAGTTTCAATTTTGTTGGTGTCCTCCTGGATCTGTTTTTCTTTTATACTTGTTATTTCCTTCTAAACCCAAAGGAAAACCTTATTGAAGCAGTCCGTGTCATTTTTGAAACAAAGGTCAATATCCAGATGGGAGCCATCTTGGGCCTTGTCTCCCACAGTATCCAGGTTCACCTCTAGACCCACCTCCTTTGACTCTAAAATCTTAGCTTCCTTAATGGAGGTGTCCTCCCCAGCGAAGATCTTATTGTAGTCCTTGGAATGAGTAGGGAAGGGTGAATGGTTCTTAGCTCCCGAATACTCACTTCTCATAATCTTCCCCTTTTGCTTTTGGCTAGAGAGGATTTGGACCTCCTCGCTATCTGTCTCCATATTATCTTCAGTCTTGTCTTCTTCCTCATACCAACTATCATAATCCTCCTTCTTTTTCTTCCTTTTGGCCGACCCTTTACCCTAATCCTCTTCTCTAGTTTTTCTTTTTCCCTTGCTCGACCTAGTGACATGGGGGTCATCCTCAACATCCACCTTTGTGTCGTAACCTTCACCATCAATGATGACATTGTTGTAATAGGTTGATTGATGACTTTACTTGTGTTGTCAATGATGGAAACCATGTTTGTTTAGTCATCTAGGTCATCTGGACCAACCGGTATAGCCTAACTGGTAGTAGAATTTGTTAGACACCAAAACTGCTAAGTTGTTGTCAACCGGTAACCAAGAATAGATCGATAATCAGATGACTAGTATAGATGATTGGTGAAGAGTTATAAGTTATAATTTTACAGGAGTGTTGGAGATAGGAATATGCACCTATGTTCCAAACCACGTCAACAAATTCAGTGTATTGAGTGAGTTATGATTGATTTGCTAGTCACAGTCAAGAAGAATAGAGAACTGGTATAGTAGAGTTCTAGTTTGATCAGTTACCGGTAGACTTATTGTTATGATTTTGAGTTATGTATTGTTTTGCCAACATAGGAAAAGTGTAGTGAGAAGGAAAATATAAAAGGTAATTAGATTCAATGAACCAAAGGAATTGTTCCAAGGTTCTTCACCAACCTAACAGATTTCTTTATAAGGTGATGTAAGTTGTATGATTTCATGTATCAAGAGAGAGAATTTGATTGTGCAGTAAAAGAAGAAGTTAGGATTTGATGTTTAATCGGTGATAGAAGATGAGCCGAAGCAAATATGATTAGGCATAGAGGTGCAAACATCAGATCAGTTGAACTTGTTGTCTTCATAACAGTTGCAGGAAGAAAATCCTCTAACAAGGTCACTCCTAACAAGGTGCAGTAGGAACCTAATAGATCTGAAGGTGAAATCCTCTAACAAGGTGACACATTAGCTTGTGTTTATAAATCCCAATAATATGAGTAGTTCCTAACAGGGCTAGGTCCTAACATGCCTTATTGTATATTCTCTTAACTGGGCTAAAACACTCTTAAGCGGGTGTGCCCCTAACAGGGTGTTTGTATGACCTTAACTTGTCAAATCTCTATACTGCAGTTAGTTGGTCTTTATGGGTACTGATTCCCACCATGGTTTTTCCCATTTGGGTTTCCACATGAAAAATAATTGTGTTATGTTTTGCATGCTTTATTGGATGTTTTCTTATGTGTTTATATTTCTTGCATGCTTATTGAATTTCAAACTGGTGAAAGTGGTTATCAGATTTATTAAGTTTTTGCTTGCATTGATTCACCTCCCCCCTCTCAGTGCCTTATAAGTTTATTAATTGGTATCAGATCCTAATTTTCTTAAGGCTTAATCGCTTAGGAAGGATCCCTAAGGCTAACATGGGGAAGGTTCAATGAGTTACAAAGAAATTTCAAATTGGCTTGCAGAATTTGAAGAAGCCCTTAATGAACTAAAGGTCATCTAAGGAAGCAACCATTGATGCCTTGTCTAATGAGGTAGAAAAGGTGAATGATGAAAAGTCAAATTTGAGGAGAGAGTTGGAATCCCTTACCATCAGGATGAGCCAATAGTTGGAAACCAGGAGGACAACTAAAGACAAAATAAGAGATTAGGATCATGAGATCTATAAGCTGAACTAGGAGATTGGTACCCTGCATGCACATCTTCATGAGGAAAGAGAAGAAAAAGAGGAAATATAGGCTTATCTAGACATGGCTATGTCTCTCAGAGAAAATCTCATTGATGGGGAGGTTACTCACAGGGAGCTATTTCCTTTCTTAAGGGAAGTCAGATGTTATCCTTGTGGGCTTCATACTTTTTTCATATTATCTTCTAGTCAATTTAGACACCTAAGCTCACTAGGAGTGCTCCCAATCCAAGTGTGCTCACTTATTGCTCAAGCATGGTTGAGATTCACTAGGGTAAATCCAACCTTACACTATAAAACTCTTAAAAAGTGATTGCAGAGGGTGTAGTAGGTACTTAGGATGTTTTTCAAGTTCAATCAATTGGTTTTGAGTGAGGGTTTCATTCTTTTCCCCATCGCCCCTTCCTTTTCCTATTTTCTAGGCCTAGCAGCCCTAGAGCCCCAATTATCCCTACCTAACTGGTTTTATTGTATTTTCTCCTAATTTCTCCAAAGACCCACATAAAATCTTTGTTGATCAGGATAACCTTTTGGAAGTAATTTTTAACTTCTTAATTTAAGAAACTCAGTCTGACCGTACAGGTATGGAACCCGAGAAATGCTTGTTTTAGGTGCTTTTGGGATTGTTTTGGTCTTTTTCCAAGGGTTAGGTCTCTTCCTTGATCTTCCAAACCTCCAAACTCACCAATATGTTATACCACATATCACTTTTTCATCCCAACCACTCTGCAACACCAACCCTGCTCATTTCTGTAAACACATGCATAATCTCATTCATTTCCTAATTGAGCTATGACTAAGCTCGACTACGAAATGATGTTCATTGGCCTTTCAATGACCTCCCAAGGAAAATAAAAGATATATACACTCTAGAAGGGCTCCATGGCTTTATTCCCAAGGGTTATTGAGAAGAACTCAAAGGGATTCAAGTTGGAACCATGTCTAGGCCTCTCAAACCCTTACTTAGGCCGAGAGCTTACAAAATTGGAAACTCAATTCAAACCTGCAAATAAAATAATCAAATTACTTCCTGAGCACTAAAAGAACATGTAAAAACCAATAAGAAAGGTACAACAATGCAATCAATCCATTAGATATGGATTGCTGCCCTAATTCTTGAAAAATGTAATGTAAAACTCCAAAAATGGTCACATATTGTATTCCAATCAACTCCAGGAATTGAACAACCTCATTACACTAATTCTCAAATATTTTATATGCCATTTTTAGCCTAACTAACTCTCTATTGGTTCCCTAACCAACTCTTTGTACAAAAATGTAAAAATTTGCTCAACGTTGCAAAAAGTTGTCAAGCAACTTTGACAACTTTTGCAAAAAAAGTGTATTTTTGCGTTACATGCATGATTCTCTCCTCCAAACCATCTAAGATGACAAAATATGATTACATTGAAATTTCCTAATGCCAAATAAGGCTATTCAAGGCATTTTTTAATCAAAGTGCAAGATTTTGCGATTTTAGGCTTACAAGGGCTTACAAGCCAAAATTGAGCAAATGCATTGTCCTAAGGACATTTAACCTACCCAAGCAGTACAAAAACATATTAAGACCTAAGAGAAGACTCTTATTTACCATTCCAAACCAACCTATGAACAAACAAACCAAACTGAAGAAACTGGACTCAAAACTAGGTACTCTTGCACCACTCACAAAGAAGAATGGGGAGCTTACCAGGGATTTGGCTGATGCAAATGAGTTACTAGCTAAATTAAACAAGAGCACTGCTATTCTTGATGAGAACAGACACAAAGGTAGAAAGAAGACACAAACAGCTTGGGATATATAACCTTTGAATAAGGAGAGCCATCTGGCATCAAGGGCACCATGCATGAAGCCAAATCTACACCGAAGACCAAGAAGAACACTGGTAAGAGAACCTACAAACCAGTATGTTTTAACTATCATAAGGTAGGTCGTATTGCAAATGTTTGTAGAGGTAGATCCAGTACTTTTGATGGATATGGACCTATAGTAGAGTTCTAGTTTGATCAGTTACCGGTAGACTTATTGTTATGATATTGAGTTATGTATTGTTTTGCCGACATAGGAAAAGTGTAGTGAGAAGGAAAATATAAAAGGTAACTAGATTCAATGAACAAAAGGAATTGTTCCAAGGTTCTTCACTAGCCTAACAGATTTCTTTATAAGGTGATGTAAGTTGTATGATTTCATGTATCAAGAGAGAGAATTTGATTGTGCAGTAAAAGAAGAAGTTAGGATATGATGTTTACTCGATGATAGAAGCTGAGAAGAAGCATATATAATTAGGCACAAAGGTGCTAACATTAGATTAGTTGAACTTGTTTTCTTCATAACAATTTCAGGAAGAAAATCCTCTAACAAGGTCACTCCTAACAGGGTGCAGTAGGAACCTGTAAAGCGGAAAATCGATCGAACCCTAGTTGCTCTCCCCTCTTCTAACTCCAAGGAGAGAGAAGGGAGGTTGCTAGGGTTGATGGTTTTCACTTAGGGAAGAATTTACATTCAAAAGAGGGGTTGAAACCCATAAGATCCAATCCCACAGAATGCAAGATTGGATTCTAAATGTGTTTCAAGGGTTAAGACAGCAAGGCTACCCTCTTTTGTAAAGAATGTGCATAGAATGATTAAGCTAGGAATGCATAGAAAGTGAGAAAGATTCTCTTATAGACTGAGATAGGGATATAGGATGAAGGTGCGGACCTGGAATTAGTAGTAAAATGTCGATACGGCGCTGTCCTGCAAATTTGAGCAAAAGTTGACGGGACGATGGCGCCCGGCGTGCACACGGTCCTCCGAAAAATCCGCGAAACGAAGGGGGATCTGTTCGTCTCTGCACAAGGATTCCAGATCTTCAATTTCAACCGCGTACCTGCAACCTACACACAAAAAAGCGAAGATGATTGGGGGGTTAGGGATTAGGGGTTTTCCCTTAGGTCAAACCCTGGTTTTGGAATTAACCAAGAAATGAGAAATGCTGTAAATGTAAATGTTTGTAATGTAAAACAAGTACTAATACCTTGTTGTAAGGATGTTTGTATCCTTATGTGCGAAGGTATAGATGTTGTTGTATGTTGTATGTTGTATGTTGTAGTATGTGATCTCCTCTTCAATGGTTGAATCCTTGTCTTGAATGCAACACTTAGCTTTGAATGGAGACTTGGAATGATCAATTGCTTGAAGGAATGTTTGAATGCTTGAATGCTCGAATGTTTGAGTATCATTTCCACGCCTTTTCCATCTCACCTTATGAGAGAGGAAAATGTCATTTATATACTTGTCAATTAGGGTTGATAGATTGATTTTCCCAACCTTAGGCCGACTAGGAAAGATAATTTTCCAATTTGCAAACAAAAAGACCCGAAGTCCCAAAGGAGACTGGGCCCAAAATAGGGCCAGGGACCAGGGCGCTAGGCGCCATGGTCCTGGGGGACCAGGGCACTGGGCGCCCTGGTCCTGAAGGACCAGGGCACTGGGCGCTCTAGTCCCACCTCCCGAGACAGCAGGGTGCAAGGAGGATCAGGCCAGGGTGCTTGAAAAATGTAGTTTTTGGTGTCGTGGACAAGTTTCGGGGTCTTCATTCAGGTTCTGTGTTGTGTCGCCATCGTGAAGATCGAAATGCAGTCGAAATTGCAAGTGTCGCAATTTTAGGATGCTACATTTAGCCCCCACTTTAGCGGGAGTATGTATGCTCATACTTCCGGTAAAGTACAAGGAAACAACATTGAAAGACTTTCACCATGTCAAGGAGGCAGGATACACCAAGCCCCCAGTGGACTAAGGATCTTACGACTTCGATTGACAAAGTAAAAGGGAAGATCACGAGGGA
The DNA here is from genome assembly GCF_030272615.1 of Cryptomeria japonica. NCBI lineage: Eukaryota > Viridiplantae > Streptophyta > Pinopsida > Cupressales > Cupressaceae > Cryptomeria > Cryptomeria japonica. Next base: position 698,891,142 of record NC_081408.1, read on the forward strand.
GAACCATGACTGTCAGTAGTAAGGTTCCCTCACTATGAGTCATGCAAGAAAAAATACCAAAAAATTTTCAAGGCAAAGCTAAGTTCGCCAAGAAATTTTCAAGTATCTTGAAAGGATAGACGGGGTGTATGCCCCCCTACGTTAAAGTGATCACACAGGCCTCAATGGGGGTGATTGTTTTAATGTAGTGATACACATAAGAAATGAGAGAGGAAAGGAGCACGTTATCACAAAGATTTAGCCCCCAAGTGTGAGAAAAACCCAAGGATAATAGACACAAACACAAAGCACGAGGTGACTTCGCTTTCCTCGGGGTCAGTATGCTGTATGATAATTCATGTATATATATCATATGTATGTATGCATAATTGTTCTTCATTCCCCAATCAAGGAAGGTCACCTATAAGAAGGGAACACATGTGTCTTTTGAGTCAACATGAGAGAGACCAAAAGAGATCTCAATGCTTTGCATCGTCCTCAAGTAGACAACACCAAGGACAACAAATAGAAGAATGATAATAACATATAGAAGAAGTAACAAAAGAGAGGAAGAGAATCTGCTGTGCTAATGAAACTAGTCTAGCACGTCATCTACCCCCCAATCTTGCTGATCAATGTTTCAGGAAGGCAGGGAACACGCTAGAGGAGGAACATCCAACACAGCAGATGGAGCTATCACAAGATCCAAACAAGGGCTATGTTCATGTTCCAAGCCACGTTGTTCTTGTCTAGGAGCTAGGATAGGTGCTTTAGAAAATTCGTTAGATAAATGGTTATGAATATCAACAAGTTCATATTCACTATCAGAAGCAAGAGTAGTAACATGTTCATCATGAATAACATTTTCATCTATATCATCATCAAGATTTATAAAAATAGGATCTTTAACTCGCACAGGATCAAGACCATCATGCATCTTATGTTTAGGAGATTTTGGAGAAAATGGAATAATGCTTGTTGAAGGTGTTTTTGGAGATTGTAAAGTTTGACAAGCAGCTGCTTGAGCTCTAAGACGACGCTTTCGTCGGCGTTCACGTGCAGAACGATTTCATCTAGTCTTAGTAGGAAGGAGGAATGTTCTCATCCTTATCACTTGGGTGTTTAGGTTGTGGTCTCTTAGGCTGGATAATAGGAGAAGAAGAAGGTCTCTTCTCTCTATAAAAAGAAGGAGGAGGAACTACTCCATATAAAGGAGGAATGTTTGGTTTAGGAAGGAGGCCAAGTCCATCATGATGAGGAGGTATAGGTCTACTCTTAGAAGGTTTATTCGGCATAGACATAGCCACATCCATAGGGATGGGCGGGGAATCTTCTTGAGGAAAGACATTAGTTTTATCTTTCAAAGGAAGAACTTCCTTCTCAAGAATGATAGGAATATCAAGTTTGGGTGTTCTAGGTTCACTTAAAGATAGGATCATATCTATTTTCCATTTTTGATAAGATTTGAAAAGATGATCACTTCGCGGAGGAAGAGATTGGAATTGTTTAGGCCAAAAGTAATCTATAGGAACGCTAGAAGTTCTTTCAGCTAGTTTAAAGAGACTATGATTGACAGTAACAACTTCACCATTATGGGGAAATTTCAAACACTTATGAATAGGAGAAGCTATAGCTTTCATGGAAGATAGCCAAGGATAGCCAAGCTTCACACGAAATTGTTCGGATGAAGGAATAATAACAAAGTTCACATCAAGGGATTTGTTATGAACTTCAATAGGTAATGTAATAGAACCAATTGCAGGAGAAGAAAATGCATCAAATAATTTCACAATCACATCTGTTTTGTCATAGATCACTTGATTCAATTGCAAAGTAAAAAGAAATTCTTCAGTAATAACATTAACCATGCACGAAGGATCAATAAGCACTCCACGACAAGGTGTATCCTTAACTTTTGCAACTATGTATAAAGGATCATCGGGTGCCCTGATAGTTTCACTAGAATCAAATGTGATGGAAGGTTCTTTAGGGTTTTCTTTCTGCTCTACAAAGTTAATCACATTCGGAGTCATAGACACAAGACCATCAGATGAAAAAGAGGAATCATTAGTCTCAATCGCATTAGAGGTATGAGGAGGTAATGGATCAGTAAAAATCTAAAGATTTTGGTTAGGAGGAGCTACAGATGTGTTGCCTTTATCATTCACTCCAGAAACAAAGATAGTATTATTATCAATCAAATCTTGAATTTTACCCTTTAAAGAAAAACATTTTTCAGTATCATGCCCAGGCTGACGATGAAATTGACAAAAAGATTTGTTATCAAAATAAGGTGAATTTATCTTTGCAGGATCTATTTGCCTTATAGGAGGAAGAGTAAGCACATTTTGTTCCAATAGCTTATTCATAATACTATGCAATGATTAATTCAAAGGAGTATACTTTCTTTCTTTCTTGAAAAACTTAGAAATAGGAGGCACACCTGATGCTGCATTCACATTGTTGTTGATGATGTTTTCATTGAATTTGATGGAATCTCTGTTCGGTTTAAACTTTCCAAATAGTTGTTGACTGCTATCACCCTTATCACTCGGAGCCATAGGATGTGATTGTTCCATTTGACTCACAGTCAGTTGATAATTGTGAAGAGTTGCACACAACTGTTGGAAAGAAGTAAACTCAGAAAACAGAAGTTTGTCTCAAATATCTTTTTGTAAATTAGAAATAAAGATTCTTTGAATATCATTGTCAGGCACTGGAAAAGAAATTTGAGCATACAAATGCTTATATCTACCAATGAAATCAGTCACTTTTTCTTTAACACCTTGTTTACAATGCATTAAATCAATCAAAGTAACCTTAGGACTTATATTGTTTTGAAATTGTTGAATGAAGGCATTTGCAAGTTGTTCGAAAGAAGTAATAGAATAAGAAGGCAACGAGCAATACCATTGTAGGGCTTTGTCTCTTAATGTTCTAGTAAACAGTTTTGCAAGCAACCTTTGGTCATAAGCAAAATCGGTACATATTGTTTGAAAAGTCTTAACATGTGTTAGAGGATCTCCTTTACCATTATAAAGCTCCAAATGCGGGATTTCAACATGTTTAGGAGGGATAGCTCGAACAATGTCAAGAGAAAGTGGGCTCGCAACATCAAATGTGGGCACACTAAACTTAGATTGATTCATAGAGGCAATTTGTTGCTATAAAGAAGAGACAGTTTGTGCAAGATTGTTAATGGTCGCTTCAGTCGAAGAATTCATATTAGATGTGTTAGATTGAGATGGAGGTGTTATGTTATTGAAAGAAGGTAAAGAGTAAGGTGGCGGGACACTATGATAGTTAGTCATAGGAGAGGATTGGAAAGGAGGAACACTACAAGGAGGAATAGAATGGTTAAATGAATTGCCCCCTTGCATCATGTTCATTTGTGGAGATGTAATAGGAACACTCATTGAAGGAATGAATGAAGAAGTTGGATTGAATGAAGGAATAGGGTTAACTGAAGAAGAAGGATTGCCCCCATGACTGGTGATCATAGGAGGAATGTCTTGTATAGAAGTAGTCATTATGTTTGATGTAAAGGTAGGTATGCTAGCAATAGAAGTTGTCAAAGGAATAGAATGATTGACTTGAGTGGGAGGTTGTGTATAACCTAAAGATTCGGCACAACTCTTCATAGGCATCACATTCGAATCCACAATGTGTGCAATACCACGCAAAATATCAATTCCATTCTTGTCACTTTGAAGCATATGTTTTAGACCCTCAATTAAAGGAAGAGCTTGACTATCGGGGTATTCTTGAGACATCCATTGTCGAAAATCGTCAAATTGATTATCCAATTTCGCAAGTTGTTCTACAGAAACCTCATGGAGAGCTTCTTCATCATTAGGAGGATTAGAGGAATTACCCATGTCCTCGTTAAAAAGGCTATTCAAATTAGGTTCCATCTCCTCGGTAGTTAAACCTCGGAAAGACTTAATTCTACGGCTTCATCTAACAGGAATAGTGTAAGTAGGGCTTATTGTTGTAAAACTCATGCACTAGAGAGGGAGAGAAAATTTTGAATTTAGAGGTAGCAAATTTCAGTAAAATCAGCCAATCTTCTAGATTTAAGCTGTTAAATGCAATCACGACAGTCTTCCGAAATTTCGGAAAAAATGTCCGGGACCGTGGCGCTCGGAGTGCACACGGTCCTTGCAACTTTTTTCGAAATTTGCAGGGATGAAAGTTATGATGATTTTAAAGCTAATCTGAAAAAATTGAGTGATTATACGATCTGTAGATAGGCCAAATTAAAGTTGCAATCTCAAAATTGAACCCTACCAAGATTGTCAAAAAAATGCAAAATTTGAATTTTGAAAAAGAGAGGGAAACTGAAATTTTGAATTTTATGATTTTAGAGGGAATACCAAAAGCAATGCAAGTTTTGAAGACTCAATTTCACACAAAATTCAATTTTGAAAGCGGAAATCAAAGTTGTTGTAATTAAGCACTTAATTTCAAAAGTCACAAATTGCAAGAATTTGAATAAAGCACTGAAATTTCGAATGAATGCAAACACACTTTTTAGATTTAGGACAGTAAGAACACAATTTTGACACAAAATTTCAATTTCAACAATTTTTGAATGATTAGAAGTCCTAAACCAAGCAATCACAAGACCAACTTTGACTGTAATTTTGAAAGTGTTAGATTTGATAAAATCAGCCAAAATTCTGGATTTTAGCAGGAAAATACAGTAAGATCTAGCTCCCAAAATTTCGGAAAAAAATGTCGGGGACGATGGCGCTCGGAGTGCACATAGTCCTCGCAACTTTTTTCCAAATTTTCAGGGATGAAAGATATTGTGATTTTTTGCGGAATCCAAAGTTACACCTGATTTGGAGATGTTTTGATCGGTGAAATTGTCGGACGAAGGTTGAATCAAGAGGGTTTCAAAAATTAGGGTTTTGACACTTAACCACTTAATTTTCAAAATTAAAGCACAAATATGAATTGATAATTTATAATAGAAGGGCAAATCTGAAACAAGCATTAACAATTAAATATTTCACAAGTTCAATTACTAAAAGGAAATTTTAGGGTTTTTATGCAATCAACCTCTAAAATTTGCAAAAGATCAAACATGGAAATGTAACCAAGGAATCCAATTTTCAAATCTAACCATGAATAATCAGAAAGGATGTTCACATCAGGTTCACCAAAATGTAAAGCAGAAAATCGATCGAACCCTAGTTGCTCTCCCCTCTTCTAACTCCAAGGAGAGAGAAGGGAGGTTGCTAGGGTTGATGGTTTTCACTTAGGGAAGACTTTACATTCAAAAGAGGGGTTGAAACCCACAAGATCCAATCCCATAGAATGCAAGATTGGATTCTAAATGTGTTTCAAGGGTTAAGACAACAAGGCTACCCTCTTTTGTAAAGAATGTGCATAGAATGATTAAGCTAGGAATGCATAGAAAGTGAGAAAGATTCGCTTATAGACTAAGATAGGGATATAGGATGAAGCTGCGGACCTGGAATTAGCAGTAAAATGTCGATACGGCGCTGTCCTGCAAATTTGAGCAAAAGTTGACGGGACGATGGCGCCCGGCGTGCACACGGTCCTCCGAAAAATCCGCGAAACGAAGGGGGATCTGTTCATCTCTGCACAAGGATTCCAGATCTTCAATTTCAACCGTGTACCTGCAACCTACACACAGAAAAGCGAACACGATTGGGGGGTTAGGGATTAGGGGTTTGCCCTTAGGTCAAACCTCGGTTTTGGAATTAACCAAGAAATGAGAAATGCTGTAAATGTAAATGTTTGTAATGTAAAACAAGTACTAATACCTTGTTGTAAGGATGTTTGTATCCTTATGTGTGAAGGTATAGATGTTGTTGTATGTTTTATGTTGTATGTTGTAGTATGTGATCTCCTCTTCAATGGTTGAATCCTTGTCTTGAATGCAACACTTAGCCTTGAATGGAGACTTGGAATGATCAATTGCTTGAAGGAATGTTTGAATGCTTGAATGCTCGAATGTTTGAGTATCATTTCCACACCTTTTCCGTCTTACCTTATGAGAGAGGAAAATGCCATTTATATACTTGTCAATTAGGGTTGATAGACTGATTTTCCCAACCTTAGGCTGACCAGGAAAGATAATTTTCCAATTTGCAAACAAAAAGACCCGAAGTCCCAAAGGAGACCAGGCCCAAAATAGGGCCAGGGACCAGGGCGCTGGGCGCTCTGGTCCCACCTCCCGAGACAGCAGGGTGCAAGGAGGATCAGGCTAGGGTGCTTGAAAAATGCAGTTTTTGGTGTCGTGGACAAGTTTCGGGGTCTTCATTCAGGTTCCGTGTTGCGTCACCATCGTGAAGACCGAAATGCAGTCGAAATTGCAAGTGTCGCAATTTTAGGATGCTACAGAACCTAAAAGATCTGAAGGTGAAATCCTCTAACAAGGTGACACATTAGCTTGTGTTTATAAATCCTAGTAATATGGGTAGTTCCTAATAGGGCTAGGTCCTAACATGCCTTATTGTATATTCTCTTAACTGGGCTAAAACACTCTTAACTAGGTGTGCCCCTAATAGGGTGTTTGTATGACCTTAACTTGTCAAATCTCTATATTACAGTTAGTTGATCTTTATGGGTACTAATTCCCACCATGGTTTTTCCCATTTGGGTTTCCATGTGAAAAATCATTGTGTTATGTTTTGCATGCTTTATTGGATGTTTTCTTATGTGTTTATATTTCTTGCATGCTTATTGAATTTCAAACTAGTGAAAGTGGTTATCAGATTTATTAATTTTTTCCTTGCGCTGATTCACCCCCGCCCCCCTCTTAGTGCCTTATAAGTTTATTAATTGGTATCAGATCCTAATTTGCTTAATGCTTAACTGCTTATGAAGGATCCCTAAGGCTAAAATGGGGAAGGTTCAATGAGTTACAAATACATTTCAAATTGGCTTCCAGAATTTGAAGATGCCCTTAGTGAACTAAAGGTCATTTGAGGAAGAAATAATTGATGCCTTGTCTAATGAGGTAGAAAAGGTGAATGATGAAAAGTCAAATCTGAAGAGAGAGTTGGAATCCCTTACCATCAAGATGAGCCAATAGTTGGAAACCAGGAGGACAACTAAAGACAAAATAAGACATCAGGATCATGAGATCTTTAAGTTGAACCAGGAGATTGGTACCTTGCGTGCACATCTTCAAGAGGAAAGAGAAGAAAAAGAGGACATATAGGCTTATCTAGACATGGCTATGTCTCTTAGAGAAAATCTCACTGATGGGGAGGTTACTCAAAGGGAGCTATTTCCTTTCTTAAGGGAAGTCAGATGTTATCCTTGTGGGCTTCATACTTTTTTCATATTGTCTTCTAGTCAATTTCGACACCTAAGCTCACTAGGAGTGCTCCCAATCCAAGTGTGCTCACTTGTTGTTCAAGCATGGTTGAGATTCACTAGGGTAAATCCAACCTTACACTCTTTACACTCTAAAACTCTTAACAAGTGATTGCAGAGGGTGTAGTAGGTACTTATGATGTTTTTCAAGTTCAATCAATTGGTTTTGAGTGAGGGTTTCATTCTTTTCCCCATCGCCCCTTCCTTTTCCTATTTTCTAGGCCTAGTAGCCCTAGAGCCCCAATTATCCCTACCTAACTGGTTTTATTGGATTTTCTCTTGATTTCTCCAAAGACCAACATAAACTCTTGGCTGATCAAGATACCCTTTTGGAAGTAATTTCTAACTTCTTAATTTAAGAAACTCAGTCTAACTGTACAAGTATGGAACCTGAGAAGTGCTTTTGGGCTTGTTTTGGTCTTTTTCCAAGGGTTAGGTCTCTTCCTTGATCTTCCATAGCTCCAAACTCACCAATATGTTCTACCACAAATGGATTTTTCATCCCAAACACTTTGCAACACCAACCCTACTCATTTTTGCAAACACATGCATAATCTCATTCATTTCCTAACCGGGCTATGACTAAGCTCACCTACGAAATGATGTTCATTGGCCTTTCATTGACTGCCAAAGGAAAATAAAAGCTATATACACTATAGAAAGGCTCTGTGGATTTATTCCCAAGGGTTATTGAGATGAACTCAAAGGGCTTCAAGCTGTAACCATGTTTGGGCCTCTTAAACCCTTACTCAGGTCGAGAGCTTACAAAATTGGAAACTCATTTCAAACCTATAAATAAAATAATCAAATTGCTTCGTAAGCACTAGAAGAAAATGTAAAAACCAATAAGATAGGTACAAGAATGCAATCAATCCATTAGATATGGATTGCTGCCCTAATTCTTGAAAAATGTAATGTAAAACTCCAAAAATGGTCACAAATTATATTCCAATCAACTCCAGGCATTGAACAACCTCATTACACTGATTCTCAAAGCTTTTATATGCCATTTTTGGCCTAACTAACTCTCCATTGGTTCCCTAACCAACTCTTTGCACAAAAATGTAAAAAGTTGCTAAACGTTGCAAAAAGTTGTCAAGCAACTTTGACAACTTTTGCAAAAAAAGTGCATTTTTTCCTTACATGCTTGATTCTCTGCTCCAAACCATCTAAGATGATTAAATATGATTACATTGACAAGTATTAATGCCAAAAAAGGCTATTCAAGGCATTTTTCATCAAAATGCAAGATTTTGCGATTTTAGGCTTACAAGGGCTTACAAGCCAAAATTGAGCAAATGCATTGTCCTAAGGACATTTAACCTACCCAAGTAGTACAAAAACATATTAAGACCTAAGAGAAGACTCTTATTTACCATTCCAAACCAACCTATGAACAAACAAACCAAAATGAAGAAACTGGACTCAAAACTAGGTACTCCTGCACCACTCACAAAGAAGAATGAGGAGCTTACCAGGGAGTTGGCTGATGCAAACGAGTTACTAGATTAATTCAAGAAGAGCATTGCTATTCTTGATGAGAATATTTAGACACAAAGGTAGAAAGAAGACACAAATGGCTTGGGATATACAACCTTTGAACAAGGAGAGCCATTCGGTATCAAGGGCACCATGCATGAAGCCAAATCTGCACCAAAGACCAAGAAGAACATGAGTAAGAGAACCTAAAAACCAATATGATTTAACTATCATAAGGTAGGTCATACTACAAATGTTTGTAGAGGTAGATCCATTACTTTTGATGTATATGGACCTAATGCATATGAAGGATACAAGCCTAGTACTTTTTATGGATATTGCTTCAATTACAACAAGTATGGGCATAGAGCTGTTGAGTGTCGGTCAAGAGTGAACAATCAGAGATCTTACATGAATCTGAGGTTTAATGGTGAATGGAAGAGATCTTACAATGACCAAAGGAACCTTATTTGGTAGAGACCTTATGTGAACCGGTCTAGTCCATTTGAAATGAATAATAGATGGAATGTGACATATTCAATATGTCACAACTATGGTCAAGTAGCTATGAATTATCGAAGAAGAAATGATAGCAGCAATGCTAGACCCTAGAGAGCATATGGAATGGCATGTTTCCACTATCACAAACTGAGACACATTGCAAAGTTTTGTAAAGCTAGAATGAACCAATCGGTTAATCAGTATGCTGACTGGAAAGGAAAGAAGAAGGTAGATGTGGAAGAAACCATAAGTGAGATGAATGAGATATGGAGGAAGAAAAGTGAGGAGAAACCATCGGAGGACTCCAATTATAGACTTGGTGTGGATAATCCCTCATCGGTAAACTAAGCTATGTATAGAGCTTAGGGGGAGCATATTGTCCGATCCATTTACGGACCCCCTAAATGGCATGCGGTAAGTCAAATCTACATGTTTTGATGCAATATGATGTTATGAAGTGATTTTGAACTAGTTACATCTCAAATTGGTAAATTAAATGTGATATGTGTACCGGTAGAAAGTTTTAGGCAAATAAAAGGTGTTTTATGAGTTTTATTTTTCACAGCATTTTCGAGAGCACATTTGGAGAGCGAAAGAAACACAGAAGAGCATTTGATTTCTACTTTAGTGAATTTGATAGTAGATTAAGAAGATTTGTGGAAAAGCGAATCGGTGGAAGAGCATTCAAACTGGAAACCCTAGTTGCGAAGAAGTCTAAAGGTATTTTTCTATGAATCTGAATTTGTGTTTGAATTTTTACAATGGATAGACCACATATTGTTGATTTTACTGAAAGACCTCGACCATATTTTAAGAGATATCCTCATAAGTCTACGAAGACTAATTCATCTAGAGCCCTATCTAGTGTGCCCTACGGGGTTTTACATGTTGAGGACATATGATATTACATCCATTGCCAACTGGAGGATTTGGGCACATTTTCCATCTTTAATCAATACTTAATACTATGTGACGAACAAGGTTTGATAAAGGATCAATTCGGAAGAGTATTCGATAAGGGTTTTCACCATGCTTTAAACTTTATAGATGATTTTGAAGAAGAGCATGTGAGATATGTTCTAAGAAGGATCCACGATTAGTTTATGTGGTTGGATAGACCACACAAGATCACAAAAGAGGCTATCCATGTTGTCACCAGATTAGGGTAACCGATGAAGTCCTTATCTTGAGATCAATTCTAAAGGATGAGATTATCTGATTGACAAAGTTGAAGTGGGATGGTTGTGCCATGATGGTGAATTATATAGATGATCTAGAAGTGAAGTTTGCATCCATGGTCATCGGTTACAGATTATACCATTCAAGCTGAATGAATAGATTTCCTAGAGCTGCTATCCACACAGCTTACCAAATGTTGAAACAAAGTGTTGATTATGATCTAGCAGAGGCCTTGAGAGCACAATTGATGTTGAATTTGAATCAATCAAGAAGGACAAGTGACAAAAGTTCAAGTATGGTCAATTGATTATTGGATTGTTTTTCTACTTCCAAAATTTATTTCCTGGTTTAGGTGATATCCAATGGTCCAAGGATGCACTTATAGTCTTCAATATTAAGAACAACATCAAGATTCTTGGCAATGAGCTAACAAAGACTATCTAATTATACTTCAAGGATTTCCAAAAGAAAATCCATGCCAAAGAAGGGATACCAGAGCATGTTGTAAAAATGTATGAAGACTCCATTTGTTTTATGGTTGATATAGATACTTGTTAGATGGAGGCTGTAGATCCAAGGACTTCATGGGTCATGCCTATGGGGTATGAGGTAGAAGTAGATATATTGACTATTTATGCTAACCACCTCCTTTCTAAACTAGTAGATCCCAATGTACCTAGGTTTGGCACATTTAAAGAGAAATCATTACAGGTACATGTTGAATTGGCCAAACTGGTAGTGGCCAAAAAGGTCAAGAAAGAGGTTGAGAAATTTGTTGTTGCTCAAGGTTTTACAAAGGAGATGATTGATGAAGCAAGAATCAGATTTGAAGAAAGGAAGGAAGGAACCTCTAATGTCTCCACCAGTAGACAAACCCAAAGTGTAAATGTCAAGAAGGAGAAGGCCCCTCCTCCTCCAAAGATACAAATCAGGAGAAAAGAAAAGGAAGTTGAGACTCAAGTATCTAAAGTCACAAAAGCTACAAGAAAAAGAAAGAAAGAACAAGCACAAAGAGTTTTTAAGGCTGTATCAGAGGAAGAGGTAGATGATACTAAATATCAAGGTGGTAAGAATGAATTGAGGGCAAGTGGAAATAAATCTAAAGCAGTTGGTGCACCTACTGTCAAATCAGTTAATCCATAGGTAACTAAACTTATTGTACTTGAGAAATCATTGAGTAATATAAGGAAGTATGGTATATTGGTTGCTGTACATAAGTACTATAACATTTTTGTTAAGGAAGAGAAAAAAAAAATTAAAGACTCTGTTGTTTGGTTTATGAACCATTATAGCAAAGCATTGATTGAATTACAAGGACAAATACTTGGTTCTTTGTATAGAAAAATAGAAGCTAGATGACAGAATACAATTAAGAAGGATAGAAAAATAGTAGAATATGTACTTATGCACTTACAACTAGAGACCCCCAAGGAGGATATACGGGAAATTATTTAAAAATCAAAACTATTATTTCGTACCAAGAAGAGGTTAACAAGATTTCTTGTTGATGAGTCCCAGTCTGTACAAGTTGAGACTAGCGAAATTTTGAAAAACAATTTAGGACTTTAAAAAGAAGAGGAACCAGAGATGATAGAATATTTTGAGGAAGAAGATATCCCTGAAGCATTGGTAATTGAAGGTGTACTACTAGATGTGTTTGAAATTGATGAGATACCGGTTGATACTAAAATAGAGAAAGAACAAGAAGGTAGCACCACATCAGTTCCTACTGTCACTGAAGAACAACCATTCATACTGGAAGATCCAATAGGTAAAGTTGTAAAGAAGATAGATACACAAGAGAAAGCCTAAATTGATGATTTACAAACCACAAAACCACCAGAGAAAGATGAATAAATGCAACAAGACACACAAGAGAGTGTATAGATTGATGTTGATCAAACAACAAAGTCATTGAAGAAGGAAGAAGAGAAGCAAAAAGAAGAAGAAGAAGAAGAAGAAGAGCAGAAAGTGACCCTTAGGTTATTTACTTATAAGAAAATCATTGATGATGATGAAGATGATGATAAATTGAGGATCCAAGGACCAATAAACATGGATATGTTGAGTCCAATTGAACTTATGGAGATTGCATCTACAATGCAATCCAAGGCCAAGAAGATGATGATGAGAGCTCAGAGGAGAGAAGCTCAAACCATACAGACTATAGTTGACATATTTTCCAATCTATTACCGAAGACTGACACTCATAATCTCACAAATCCCATTGAAAAACTAGACCACTCAGTCACATTAGCAGGGGAGCAAATGAAAATTCTTGGAGAAGCTTCCCTACATAATGTAGAGAAGGAATATGAAAAGAAAAGGATTGAGATGCTGATCAAGGAAATTGATAAAGACAGATAATGTCTTACTATAAATTTGGACCAGATCAAAGAAGCCCTGAAGAGTGGAGGTAAAATTCTTTCTACTATCTACAACTTTTCATTTTTTTTTGATGATCTTGTTAGGAGGAGAAAGGAAGCTCAAGAGGAGCTAAATTTTTTGAGTGAATCATTTGATTTCTTAAATGATTCAGCAACAATTTTTGGTAGATCTATCATAGTTATATAGCATAAACTTAAGGCATATGAGATAGAAAAATAAAGAGGACTACATCATTGCAAGAGTTACAGGCTCTTCTAGTCCCTAAATTATAAATTTTGTAGAGAGGATACAAAGAGACAAAGGCAATTTTGACTACACCAGAAATTAGTACACTTGATGCTATGGAAGAGCTTGCATACCAAGTCTGAACACACATTGAGATTGCATCTACTCTTTTGGATAAATGGGAGAATTATTTGAAAGTCTTAAAGACTAATTTTGCTGATATTTATCTAAAAATGAATTGTAAACTTTTGAACTCTTATACATTTGGTAATGCAAATTTTGGTATGTTGTATGAATTTGTTTCAAATGTATTTGCTTACCTTTGAAATTGTTGTCAAAGGGGGAGTAGTATAAGCAGTCAAAATTTTGTAATAGCATGTAATTGCCAAGGGGAAGTTTTGTATTTGAGTTGAGTCATTGAGTTGAATCTTGATTGTTATAATGTGACACTTAGACAAAAAATTTCCTAAGTGTTGCCATCAATGCCAAAGGGGGAGATTGTTGGCTTGATGATAATGATATTGATGTAATGGGCTGATTGATGACTTTATTTGTGTTTTCATTGATAGAAACCATGTTTTTTTAGTCATCTAGGTCATCTAGACCAGTTGGTATAGCCTAACCGGTAGTGGAGTTTTTTAGACAACAAAACTGCTAAGTTGTTGTCAACCGGTAAATAGGAACAAAGCGATGATCAAGAGACTGGTAATGATGATTGGTGAAGAGTTAGACATTATAGTTTTACAGGAGTGTTGGAGATAGGAACATCACCCTTTGTTCCAAATGGAATCAACATATTTAGTGTGTTTATCAAGTTATGATTGATTTTTCAATCATAGTCAAGAAGAATAGAGAATTGATATAGCAGAGTTAGTTTGATTGGTAACTGGTAGATTTATTGTTATGATTTTGAGTTATGTATTGTTTTGCTGACATAAGAAAAGTGTAGTGAGTGGGAAAATGTAAAAGGTGACTAGATTAAATTAACCCAGGGAATTGTTCCAAGGTTCTTCACCGACCTAACAAAGTTCTTTATAAGGTGATGTAAGCTATATGATTTCATATATCAAGAGAGTGAATTTGATTGTGCGGTGGAAGAAGAAGTTAGGTTTTGGTGTTTAATCAGTGATAGAAGCTGAGCCGAAGTAGATCTAATCAAGCACAAAGGTGCTAACATCAGATCAATTGAACTTGTTGTCTTCCTAGTAGTTGCAGCAAGAAAATCCTCCAACAAGGTCATTCCTAACAGGGTGTGGTAGGATCCTAACAGGTCCGAAGGTGAAATCCTCTAATAAGGTGACACATTACCTTGTGTTTGTAAATCCCAATAACTTGGGTATCTCTGAACAGGGTTGGGTCCTAACAGGCCTTATTGTATAGGCTCTTAAGCAGGCTAAAACACTCTTAACCGGGTGTGCCCCTAATAGGATGTTTGTATAACCTTAAATGATTAGATCTCTATACTGAATTTAGTTGATCTTTGTGGGTACTAATTCCTACCATTGTTTTTCCCATTTGGGTTTTCACATGAAAAAACATTGTATTATGGTTTGCATGCTTTATTGGATATTTGCTTATGTGGTTATATTTCTTGCATGCTTATTGATTTTCAAGTTGGTGAAAGTGGTTATCAGATTTATTAAGTTTTTGTTTGCACTCATTCAACCCCCCACTTAGTGCCTTATAAGTTTATCATACCTTAGGAAAACCCTCATGAGGGCAAAACCTATCCTCGAAAAGCATCCATCACCATGTATTGCAACATTACGATACAATTGAGAAAGCTTCTGAAATCCCACCCATCAACAAGCACTCCATGTGAAAAAGCATATAACCACACATCCCATGCCATGCTTCCAACCTCCATTAGTGCTAAATCTGGCTAACTAGCTGTAACCCAAACAACTACACTTGTGGTTTCCTTTATAAACACAAGCTCCCATAAAACCACCAAGTGGTATTACATGAAAACCATGTTCTACAAAACCATGTGCAAATTCCATGGGCTAACTACACTATTGACCCCTCATCCAATATCGAGTACTTTATTAAATTAATTTTCCCAATATTAAATAAATATAATATAATATATCCCAATGTTACAATACAATTCATCAAGTGCTCTCGAAAATATTCCAAGGGAATCTCTACATGCTACACATCCATGTGCAACATCAAATGAATAAATTTTTACATTACATATCCATGGGAAAATCACATAATAAATAAATATTACAATTGCAAACATTATTATGCAAGGTGTTCAAAACCAATTTTCCAAAAAGAAGTAATATCTCCATGAATTTGGGTTGATTTGTTTGTCTTCATAGGTGGTACCATTGTCAACAAGGGGTTGATGATCATAAGATTTGTCTACATCATAGTTACTATTGCTAAGTAGGGATTGTCATTCATAGTCATTAGAATCAATTTCAGTCTTTATATGTCTCCACATCAGATCCTTCTTCAAGGGATTTACTAACTTCTTCAATAGGAAGAAATGGGGTCTTGGTGGTTTTCGCTACTAGTGTTATATTTCTTTGACTTGTTGACCCTTTTTCTATCCAAGAGGTTGTACCATTTTATTTAATAATGGGTACTGAAGCACTGATTGTAATATTCTTATTCCTAGAACTAATTTCTTTAACAAGGGTCACACTAGTTACTTCTAACAACAACAAGTGGATAGGGGTCTTGTAGAACACCAATAGTAGATTAGTTTGGTTTGTTGATTCTTTCTTGGGAGCAACACCAACTTGCTTAGAAGGAGGCAAGGTAGTTGGAGGCATGTTCAGTATTACTATATATAATCTTGGGTTGTGGATCCTTGTTCTATCTTCCCATATCCTATACCTTGATTTATTGGATTATTCATTGGAAGCATAAGGTCTATGACACTTTGGTGTTGCTCCCCCAAGCCTATAGTGCCACCATAACCATATCTTTATAGTATTGCGAACCCCTTCCCATCCTGATCTAATTAGATTTGGACTAAGGGATTGAGTGGAGTTGCTTGATTTATTAGAACCTAGTTATCTATAATAGCCCACAAGTTATCAAAATGTTGAAATCAATTTAGACCCACTTGTATAGTGTTTTCAATGCCATTGTACAAAAATCTGACACATTGGTGAAAGGTAGATGACACTTCTTGCATTGCATGTATTCAATGGTGACCAAAGAGCATGTTGTAGCCCAACTTTTACTAGTAATGTATCAATCCTTTAGATGGGAGTTCCTTATCATCATAAGCCTTTCTATCAATCTTCTTAGAGGGTTCAATATTGATTTAAGAGTATCCAAAATCCTTAACCAAATTCAATGTGAAAATGTTGAGATTGGCTCCACCATCTATCAACCATCTATCAATACCCTTTGCATCTTATGTTTGTGAATGAACACTTCTATATACAAAGGATCATTATGTGATAGCTCATGTGCAGAAATATCTTGTTGTGTGATGTTGACACAAGGGACAACAACTAACTTTCCCACCATGTCTTGAAAACTATTCTCATCCATATCGTGGGGTACAATATCTATTTATGTAGGGCTTTGTCTAGGATCACCTTATGAGTTAGGGATATGTACAATAGCTCAAAGATGGATATTTGTGTAGGGATGTTCTTTAGCTAATCAAATATATTATGTCCCTACTAGAGAAGGATTGGATTGTGATCCTTAGAGATTAACTTTAGAGTGACGGGTTATTACTATGCAATTGGGGTTTTTGGCCTTCATTGTAATGGTGGTGACAATTTCATCCACTTGGTTAATGTGGTTGATTGTGTAGTCATAAGATATGTAGGTATTGTTAGCCTTATTATCATTTGAACTTGAACTAGAGGTATTTATTTTCCATCATTATGAAATGGTTATTAAAAATAGTGTGATCAGTATTCAAGGTTTACTTTGAATTTTCCACACTTATATCTCCCTAATCAATGAGCTCCTGAATTAGATTCTTAAGCATATAGCAATTTATGGTCTTCTCACCTTTAGTTTGGTGGTATTCAGAGAATTCATTATCATTCCACCAAGAAGGCTTGAATGGACCAGGATCATAAGGTTTGATTTCAAGAAGTGATCACATTTGTTTGGATTATGTTCTTGAGCGCAGATTCAATAGGTTTTCCAAGGGGATTGTAATTTTATTTTGGGTTGATATTCCTCGATGGATGTGGATTATTATATTGAGCAGTGTTTGTGGAGACAATATTATTATCATTGGATTAGCTCTTATTAGGTGTGAATGTCTTATTGGGGCCTTGAAGAGAGACAACCGATTGGGCTCTACTTATGACTGTAGCATCCACTATGTCGTTGTTGGTAATATTCTTGTTTTTGGACAAGAACTTGGATTTCTTGTTAGTTATATTATTGGTCGAATTCCTTTGTTTGGAATTTTCAAAGATTCTTTGTTTGATAAGACCTTTTTCGCACTTGTTTCCCTTTTCTACTACTTGGTGGAATAAATTGAGGCATCAAGCATTTGTGAAGGATAGTATCATAATGTTCAGTTAAAATAATGCATAGGCCACTACGAAGGTTTTTGGTTAGAACTTGAACACCCTATGAGCACCAAGCCAGCCTTACTTAGAGCATGGAACTCTTTATGAATTGACATTAACAATAGAAGCTAATAATGGCAAGGTTATGACTTTAGTCTCACCCTTTTTCATATAGCAGACTAGATTAAAGTACTACTTGATTCATTTCCCTAGAGCTATCACCTCTCTAGATAGGCTCTCTAAAAATAAAAAATCAAGATCTATTATAGAGTGGGTATGTGCCCTAGATACTTCATATAATGTTTATTTTAGAGAACCAAATGAAGTGTTTGATAATCTACAAAAGCCACAAACACACTTTCCTATACTACCCCTACAAAAGAATTGAATTAGAATTTTATGAGCTAGTCTTCAACCAATCGTATGCCACATGCTGAAAATAAGACATTAGTAACAACAAGAAAGTTGAACATGCATATCAGAAATAGAATAGAAAATAGATAAATTTATTTTGTTACTTGAATGTGAAATTTTAATTAGACAAATACAAAATGTAAAGATCACCAATGTGAAATGATTAACTAAGGAATGTGAAATAAGCTACGTACAAATGTGAAATGATTAACTAACAAATACAAAAATTGATTGTCAAATGCAAAAACCCTACAAAACAGAAAATCTCAATCTTCAATTTGCGCATTCAAATCTCCCTCATTTGTGCATGAGTTTTGTTACAATTAGTCCTACCTATAGTATTCTTGTGAAAAGAAGTTGTAGAATTAAGGCTTCACAAGGTTGAGGTTTAATTACTAAGGATATAGAGCCTAACTTGGATAACTCATTTCATGAGAATGCTAGTGTTCCTCCAACCCAAAAAATGATGTCATTTATCACCATACTTTTCATAATTCTCATGATGAGGATGAATCACTAACTAGGGTTACCATTGACCAATTGGAGAAGATTGACAATGAATTTGAAAATCTTCAACAATGGATAAGTCAACAACACCCAAAAAGTAAGGCAATCCCATTTACTGAAGGATTAAAAAGTTATATTTCTCTTCTACATGCTAAAAACTTAAACTTTTGCATCATCTTCATTTTTTTGTGATCAACAGGAGCATATGATTTTCCACCATGCATTCAATACATTTTTCCTAGAAACACATGCATCCCCCTTATTCATCAAATTTGTCAGACCATGATCTAAGTAGTGTTGTTTTCATATTGTGTCAATCCTCACACTCATTATTAATATATATTCAATATATGGTTTAAATTCATTTGGTAGTCTTGGTGCAACACTACTCCTTGGATCACGAAAAGAGTCATTTTTTCCATAACAAAATTCATCATTAGAATCCTAATGGATAGAGTCATTATATGTAATAATAGCAACAACTAGTCTACCATACATAATTATAACATAAAAGTGGGTTTGACAACCCCTTTTTTGCGTAAAATTTTTTATCCTTTGTGTGTTTTTAAGTTTGTTCCTTTGAACCTTGGGCCCAAAAGGACAATGATATTGATTTATGCATGTACAAAAATATATATTAATTGGTATAGTAAAAGAAAAATATAAAAGGTGATATGATTAATTATTATATTAAATCTAGGAAAACCTTGAATAGATCTTGGTAATGTGGTTAGTAGGGTTTGTCAAGTTGGCTTCTCTATGCACTTTGCATATTAATCTTGTCTCTGTGGCATCCAACCATCCTTCTCCTTTTACAAATTGAGGAAGTCTGTCAAGAGGAATAGCAACACATAAGTCTAGCTCCTAGATATTATCATATCCAATAGGTGTCTATTCAAGGTCGTTCATTAAAAAATGATTTCTTCATTGGCAATCTCTTGCACATCTAGTTGGATGAGTGATTCCTATTTCCATTTTCTACTCATTCTAAATAATATAAAGATGGTTTGTGGCCCTTTATCTAGTTCAAAATTGAAAAAAAAAACTCTATTGATACCATTATATTATAAATAAAATATTTTAGTCTATTAAAATCATATAAATATCATTATATCCTCAATAAAATACAATGTCATTATCTCATGTTTGAAAGGTCTATTCAATATTTTATTCCAAGTGAATCAAATATATTTTGTTCAATTCTTTTATTTTCTTGCAATCTACAAAAGAGTGGTCTGATAGTGAAGGCCTAGCATAAAGAATGTATATGGTAAAATAGGAAGTTATGATATAGATGCAAGTGATGGCTTAACCTAAGATGATGGTCTATATGATAATGAATGAGTATAAGGATGTTATGATGGTGTAAGTGGTTATCTAACCTACACAAACTCCACAAGGAATAAAATACAATGGTTCTTTGATTAACAAAATTGAAATATACATGGTTCGTTTAAATACCTCAAAGTAATGTTTTGAAAAGATGCATATACAACACAAAGAAAATATACAAAAAATGTCTATAAAATTTTCCTCTAAACAATCATCCTACAAAACTAATCAATGAATAGTTTTTTGCTTTTGATGAAATATTTTTGAATTTTCCATACTTTGATGAAAAGGGGAAACTGCATTAAATAATTAGTTAAAAAAACATAAAATAAGACATCATACTAAAAAAAACTAAACTGTTTGATTCTTTATGAAATTTTGAACATTTTTTTTAAGATAAAAAATAGTAGTACATAAAATTTAATGTAGATAAAAGATTCTAAAAGAAAAATATTCAAAAACATTCTAGGCAAATTTACTGTGTCATGAGGAAATAACTTGCTACATTATGTCTGACTTTGAACTAGCTTTCAAATGCCTACGAATATTTAAAACTTTGATGAATTAAATGTTGTTGTTTTTTTTGGACATATTCATTTTCACAGAACAGGGTACAAATCAAGTTTTTTTCTCAAAGATGACAGCCAAACAACGCCTTTGCACGTGGCTGGTGAGAGAGGCAATCTAAAAATGGTGGAAAAGATTATCTCTGAGAGAGTGAGTTCGAGGCACCAGAGGTCCAGATGTGCTGGACCAAATGGCACTACATCTTAAGCAAATTGGTAGAAAGCACTACCGCATGCACACACAAATAGTTTCCTTCATGTGATGCTCAACTCTCACTGCCGGCATGTGATGCTCAAGTCTCATTACCATTCTGCATGCACACACAAATACGTTAATCTGCTAGTCTCCAACAAATAAGTGCAGTTTTAATCTATTTTAACGGATCGTTTTCTTTATATAGATATTCTCTATTTTGAATTATATTGAACAGAAACACTTCTTGAAAAATTGGCCCCGACATCAATTTGAAAGAAGAGAGAGTTTTCTTCGCGTCTCTTCTTTCAATTACGATGGCAAAACAGCTCTGTATTATGCCGCTCAAGCAGAAAATGATGATGATGCTTTGGCAATTGCTAAATTGCTTTTGAAGAAATGCGAATCCGATGAACACAGAAGCCTGCTTTTGTTTGCTTCTGCTGTTGGAATCGGTTCTGCAGAAAAATGTTTAAGCTCCAATTCTAATATCAACAAATTTCTTGAGAGCACAAGTGGTGAAATAATGCAAGCACCAAGGGCGGAGAATTTGCTTAGGGTTGCAGCATCGTTAGGCAACGCAGATATGACGAGGGAGCAAGCATGGAACTCATTCGAAGTGAGAAATGGATAGCCGGTCTCTCACCAGAGAGAAAAAAAATGTCGAAGATGGTATGCTTACTTACACCTTTTACTTTCGTTTCTTTTCCTCGTCAAATGACGTGTGCAGCTCTTGTTAAATTCTTAGCTGTTTTCTTCTTGTTTTTTGTTTTACAGTTCGCAAGATGCCTCCTGCATTCAAAGATAACCTCTGGCAGAATCTTGAGTAGAAACAATGAAACCTCTGGCAGAATCTGAAGCTAAACCTCTGGCAGAATCTTGACGATCTTGAGGATAACCTTAGAATAGTAGTCTTTGTTGACGATCTTGATCGTTGCCAAGAAAATGTGATTCTGCAGGTATAACATTTTGCAATAACACGTTTATTTA
This sequence comes from Cryptomeria japonica, assembly GCF_030272615.1. Classification (NCBI taxonomy): domain Eukaryota; kingdom Viridiplantae; phylum Streptophyta; class Pinopsida; order Cupressales; family Cupressaceae; genus Cryptomeria; species Cryptomeria japonica. The sequence continues at coordinate 698,912,765 of NC_081408.1, forward strand.
CAACTGCTCTCATATATTAATCTTTCGTCCTCTAAATTTCTTAAATACTTGTTAAATGTCAGATACATTCAGGAGTGAATCTGGTTTTGGCTGTTTCCAAGATCAACGTAATTTGGGGATGGACAAGAGAATGATGGAGGGGCGCGGTTAATCTGGTTCTAAAATTGTGATGTCATACAATGCATAATTTTTCTGTTATGTAGACAGAAAAATTGTAAAATAGGTACAGAATGATTGTGGGACTCAATAGAAACTAATATATTCTGGTGAAAATCTAATATTCTAGATGCATTCTTCTTAAGCTGAACAGAAACTAGTATAAACAGAAACTAGTATATTCAGGGTGTAGGCCTACCTCTAGTGATAAATTTAATGTTGCCCTTATATTTGACAATGTTGTTTCCTCGAAGAGACACGACTCAAAAAGAATCGGTAAAAATGAAACGGCAAGAAACAATTGGGAAATCAAGTGAATAGATCATTCGATTCAAATACAGAGCATTTTAGGTAATGATTTGTGCAACGTACGATCACATAATTCAGAATCTTTTTAATTCAAAATGATTGTTAGCAAAAGTTTCGGGATTCAGATAGCCGATGAGGAAGTGGACAAGACAAGTTGCAACTTGGCTGAGAAGAAGATGAGAACAATCTCCCACGAGGATGATACTAAGAGAGAAGATTATCACAAGGAAGTGGAAAGAGAGCTTTTGAAAGGAGAAATAGAGAAGAAACGACGGTTTTCCCTAAAAATAAGAGGGCTTCAGAGCTACAAGAAGCTGAAGTCAGAGATAAGAAACGTTTTACAAGAGGAGGAAGTGAAGGATATGCTGAAAACAATCTTGAAAGAAACTTTCAAAGAGGAAAGAGAAGGAGAAAGACAGCTAAGGAAAGTTTCAACTTCATGTGAGGAAGAAAACAAAGGAGATGAAGAAAATAGTTACCATTTGGTGTCGAGGAATTGTAGACGAGATATTGAGTTTCAGTTTGCTATCAAAATAGTTACTGTTTGGTGTCGAGCAAATTTATATGAGGATTGTTGGGTCTTACGTACCTATAAATATATATGAGGATTGTTGGGTCTTACGTACCTATAAATATGTATCATTGTTTGTTTTTCATAAATAATATGTGTCTATAGGAGATAATATTTATTTATGGTATGTATCTAAAATACTTTAATTCGGGGAACATTTCAAGGTATCTTTCCTTTTATGTCTAGATTTCTTTCTTGTGAGATTTTTTTTCATTAACTTTTTTTTTATTATTATTTTTTAAACCATTCTATCTTTTTACTATAGTCTATTCTAAATTGTTTTAGAATTATGTATGAAATTTATTAATACAGATCATTTTATCAATATTGAGGAAAAAAGAAAAAACATGATATGGTCAAATGTCTCCTATGAATTTTTTTCTAACACTTCAATACTATTTTATGATAGTGAAAAAACACCAACAAGCCTTGGGAAAGGGCAAGAAGATTGGTATTAAAGAGATACAAGGAATTTTTCCAATAACTTTACACTATGAAAGGTGAAGTCAAAGTATGTTTTATTTAGAAGCATATATATAAAAATTCAGGTGATGTATGAATCTACTCTAAGTACAAGATTGTAGAATATAGTATATTAGTTTAACTAGAACTAATCCTTCATTTTACAATTTATTAAAAGAAAATAAAAATGAACTAGAAAGATAGTAAAGACATAAATATTTGGTAACACTAGTGAATTTTGCAATATTTTGGAAGAAATGTTCTAACTAAAATCAAAGTAAACTTTATTAAATATTAATCAACACACTTTCTTTTTTACCACGACTTACCTTGTTTCAAGGCTCACATGAAAATTTAACTAACTGATGGAAGCAATTTGTCAAAGAAAATTTCCTTGGAAAATAGAGGAAAATAAGAACAAAAGACATGAAGAATCTCTACTACCGATCAATCATTTTATCTCAAAGAACAAGTTGAGTTCTTGGTGAGGGAAAACTAAACAGTCAAAGTCTTTTATGAGAAAGAACATGAAGAGAAACTATATTGGCAGGATAAGGCATTACAGTTGGAATCAGCCCCAAGGATTACAGAGGTTGGACTTGCTACTTATGAAACTCATAAAGATATACTTGAAACAATCCAAGATGCTTCATATTGGAGGTATAAGAGTGAGAAGGGGAATAGATTTCTCAAAGTTGCACAGGTTCGCACTGTCAAGCTTGTTGATGACATAGTTGATGCTCATTTTAGGGTTATGCTAAAGTATTTTGAAGACTTCTAGAAAATGCACACTGGTACCATCAAAGCATAAACGAAGCATATGAGGTTACACGAATGGATCTAGGAAATCATGACCACTCGCGACTCTATGGCTCTAGAGGATAAGAATGAAAGGCACATAATAAAATTCAGGGACAAGTTGAAAAATGCCATCCAATTCCTAGAGAATGAACAATCGATCTAATTGCCAACCATGTTCCATGATGGAGAACTCATGTTGTTGGGAGACTGGAAACTTCAATTTACAGGTTTCATGAGCAGGGCCAGAGGACGAGTCGATGAGGATGGGGATCTAGCTCCATGTGTGATGTGGATGATAGAGAGATCATATACCACGAAGAGTGCAATGAAGAAATGGACCTCAGAATTCCAGTGTTACCAATATGATGATTATATCAATCATATTGGCATACTTAATTTTTTTATGTCTAAGTTTAACAAACTATAGTTGTTTAGTTCAAAAGGGGTGCACCCCTTCATTTCAAAAGACTCATGATTCTCATATATATGAGAAGGTTTTCTAATACTAGTCATCATTAGATAGTTTTAGATCTCTACAAGAATTTATCAGGACTTCATTAATGCAATACAATAGACTTTGCTTTCTTTTATGCAAGTTGTAGAACATATTGTCATGGGTATCAATTCCTTGTGATATTATCTACAATAATAAAGGTTGCTTGAATTTCTTGGTGTGGAATGTTGGTGAATGTAATGTCCCTTCTTATGAATTCTTAAGAATAAAGAATTATTAATCAAAGGTTACTTCCTTTTTTAAGTAATTAATTCAAAACCTTAATGAGAACTGATATATACAATAGTAGTTACCACTTACACTAAGAATGATGGTTATAATCTTCTATATCGATATATTTATCCCTCTAATTTGTATAGTTGATATCTGAAGCGATATATGATCTGCAACTATTATTGGGTTGCAATGAAAGTGATACGCATAGCTCATAATGTATGGTCCCTATCAAACTGATAACATATAATATCTTTGATATGTCTGAAATAATCGTGGGGGTTATACAATAATAATGTTCTCGTTAATATTATAAAAATACCATTCTGTTGTCCCTGATACAACTATAAACTTATGTTATCAGTCTTCTTTTTGTCTCTTATGAGGATGATGATTAATTGTTGTATCTAATTATTCCTTTGAAGTATGTAAATAATGGTGTTGTTTCTAATTGTTGACTTCTAATCGTACTACCTGAATATGCAAATGGCAGTTTCTTGCTTTGGATCGATTTAACCATAGACACCAGTAAAAATAATCAAAAAAACCTTATTTGTACTCTACAAATTAGTTACCTATGATCAACCTCATGTATGGAAGCTTATCTAATAGTCCAAAAAAGTATAAAAAAAATTGTTTATTAAATGGTTCATATAGATTGTCTTTGTTATATGTCAAATGATCAAACTTAAATACAACATGTCCATTAATTTCCCAGTCATCATGCTCTAGGATTGAGTTGCAAACTTGTGTTGTGCATAGGGGCCAAAGATTTTGTAATATTCCCTATTCGATGTTGCTATAGTTCAAATTATTTATCAACCATTAAAGAATAAATTATTAATTTATCATACTAGATAATTAATTCTTTCATCCTTAATCCCTAATTCTTAATTTAATGTACAACCTCTAGTACTACTTCAACTTTAAGGAAGGAGGAGGATATGTATGTTACCAAAGAGCTTAGAGACTAAATACAATAGGTTCCCTCAAAGTTTATAGATCCAATCCCTTACCTATCTTGGGTCTATACCCTTAAGGCTTATGGGTCGCTGATCCCCACCCTCTCTTGGGACTTAACCTATTGCTTGGATTTAGACTACCCCTCTTTGGAACATCTCATTCCCATCTTCTTAAGTAATGACAGTAATTACATGGTTTATACTATAAGCATACTAGTTTATTATGTATTATGAATATATATTATTAAATTGTATTTCAAAGTAGGGACATTACAGTGAATGTTATCTTTAATGATTAAATATTCAATTTGATCATCAGAAGTATGTTGGCACAAAAGAATAAACAAGTACTAAAAGACAAAATAAAAGTAAAGGTTTCATAGCACTAACCTCAAATTGAGCACAACTACTACTATGAATATCATTCACATACTGCTTGAATTCATCATCATCACTATCAATATCGACAACTCTATTGGAATCAAGGTGTTTTTGTTTTGTTCTCTTTGATAAAAAATTTATGCATGTAGTTTAAAAAATTATCCATATGAGGAGTAATTCATTTAAAAAATAGTCAACAAAAAGAAAAATTTCATAGATTCACTGTTCTATATATGATCAAAATACTTTTGCATACATATTCAAAATACAATATAAAGATGATATAGGTAAGAATCAAAATATTGAGGGATAGACTCTTACGTGATCTCAATCCATGGAATAATGGTCATTCCATGCATAAATTATAGGCTTAATAGAGGTAGGAAACTATGAAACTTTCTCAGTGATATTGTGTAAGCAACTCATTATATCTTGTAACCCTTTATTTGAGTTGACATGATTTTGTGAGGCTCATAGTGGGTGTTCAACAAATGGATGTGAAATCTCTATGGATGAACTAGATTTGTACTTCATACTACCTGGTTCTCTATTACTATTTTCCACCTAAAAGACAATGTCAATTTTAACATATAGTCAATCCAAAAAAAATTAATTAAATAACACAATGTAGATTGCCAAAATGTCATACACTTAATCCTTATTTTTCCATTTTGGCTTGCAACCTGCCTCAGCCAAATGACATATATTCAATGCTCACATTATCTCTTGCTCTCTTGCCTTTGTGACTCATTGTCAAATATTATTCAGAACACGTGCTTTCTTTCAATACCTCCCACTGTTTTGGAGATAGAGTGGAGTAGTCAGACCTCTCTTTTCCCTCTATGATTGCTTTTCTATAATTTTATCTAAAATTGTTCATCAAAAGTCTCATCTTATTTTTATAATATTTTCTTGAGATTTGTCCACCAATACTGTCAAAGGCATTTTCCATTTTTTGAATAACATTTTTCACACTTTGTGGATCTTTTTCTACAAAATTTGATTCACATATATCCAAATGGGCCCTACATCTTATGCCTAACTCAGTGGCCCACCTTGTAGCATTTTCCCCAATGGGTTCACCATCTCTTGACACCTCAACCAAGAATGCCTTCTTGCCTTCTTATTTTCTTTCTTTTGCAATCTTCTCTACAAATGTATATAAATCTTGACTCAATCTCTTTCTTTTAAAAAAATTGACCACATATTCTGTTAAACCATTACCAATATTTCTAGTTGATCCAGTACTTCCATCAAAAGTTGCAGATGCAATATCTTCACTCTGAGCCACTGGAACTTCATGTTCCTCTTCCACATTATGTGTGGCATGAGTAGATAGATCAGTAGTGGTCTCTGCAGAGTTCACTTCAAACACATCCTTTAAACTTGAATAAATCATCTACAAATTCATTGTTCCTTTTCTCTCTTGTTTTTCAATAATTTCTCTTAGACTTTGTGTTAAGAGATCACTATGTGGTATATTAGGTTGCACATCACCATGTGGTATATTAGGATACACATCACTATGTGCTTTATAAGATTGCACATCACCACAACTATAGTTTTCACCAAGTACATTTGTTGAGTCACAAAAACATTGGCTTCTATGAGTTGGCCGCATTGTATCTTTACTTTCTTTTAATTTTTTCTCTGTTTTTTCGCTGCACTATTTTTCTTGGTTGAAAAACAAAAAAAATATATCATATCATGTCTTTCTTATGTACATAAAACTGGTGCCTATAAAATTTCATTAAATAGTATTAAACAAATAATATACTACTTAGTGGATTTACAACTTGCATGTTTATCAAACCTAGATGCAATCAAAAAATCATTATTTTTGGCCACACGTTCTTCACGAGAGCGCTCACAGTCTATGATTGGAACTTCAAAAATTTGATCACTATCATCTAATTTGTGCCTTAAATTCTTTTTCCTCATTTCCTGATGTCCAAATAAACAATAATGTATAATTAGCTCATCAAACCAAAGAGATCTCATTACTAGAAAAAAGAGCTTCATTTAGACAGTCACTCAGCCATACCACAAAAACAATCATGCTAAAAGAGGATCTTAGAGGATTCTTTAAATATTAATCATTTTAATTCTAATTGGTAATTAAATATGACTTCCCACTAGTTCTTTGTCGAATTTCCAGCTAAGAAAAGCTTCTCTTAGTAGAGGTGAACATCTAACAAGAGAATAGAAATGGAATTCAGATACCATTTATTCATCAAAAAAAAAGTATTAGTCTGTAAATAAGTTTGTTCTGCTCTAATATGTTGTTATGTTTCACACACCACAAACAATAATAGTCTGCAAATAAGTTTGTATAGTGAGAATTAACTATCATAAAGACCAATATATTGTAAACCCAAAGCATATCACTGTCACGAAATACAATCATCATGCTTATAAAGAATTCAATAACTTCATGAGAATAAAGCCAAAAGGGGATTATTATTGTCAAAGATCTTCATTGAATAATGCGGCAGCGATAATACAAAGCAACAATGAACTTTTTCAGTTCACAAAGCATATCTCAGTGAATCATAGTTCGATACAGAGAACAATGAATCATCTAGAGGAGGTATAAGGCAGTAACAAACCATACCATGATAGTCATAGAGCTAAAAGATTGTCATTATATAGCAGTCCATGATAAAAATATAGAGTAAAGTATAGTCTAAGATAATGGCTATCTACAAAGACATTTCATCAAATGCTTGTCTTGTAGTCATTACTGTTATAAGGCACAACTGATAGTCACAGTGTAGCATGGTTACAAATATTAAAGCTATAATATTCATATAGCAACTTTGTTCAACATTAAAGCTTTCAAAAAAGTATTAGTTAGAAGTTTTGTGTCCTTACAACATAAAATAGTCTTAAAACAACATAAAAGTCTTAAATAAAAAGTCATAAAATGGGGCTCATCAATAATCATTTGCATTGCCAGCTAGATCAGAATCTTGATCACTACTGTGTGCATCTGCTTGATTTTCTTCCTTGTCCTCATTTGAGAAGTGTAATACATTCTCTCTCCCAATTTCTTCATTTATAGTGAAAATTTCTTCTTCAAATAGTCCCTCATTGTCTTCATCCACTTCTTTGAATGTTTGTTGTAAATTAGCATATTGCCCATCATGCATTACATCGACAACTTCCATAAATTTTTTTGTTTCAAACAAGACTCTATTTGAATGGAATAAGACCATCCCAATCTTCTTACATCATCAATTAGAAATGACTGGTTAATTTGAAGAGGGGAAACATATAGCTGATCCGTCTCTGATAAAAATTGTCGTGTATTTGCACGCACAAATCCATGATCATCAAATTGTACCATAGATGGTTGGATCCACTTACATTTTAATAATATAAGACTATTTCAACCAAAATCAACTTGTATAATATCTTGGATGAATCCAACATGATATTTCTTCTCATTTCCATGAAGAAATTCAGCACTAACAACAAAATCACAATTAGTCTTTCCTTTTTCTTTTTCTTCCACTCCTAAGTGACTACCATAGGTCCACATTCCACTAAAACACATAGCCCATAAATGTGGAGATTTTGAAAGTTCACTTTCCTCTATTGTTATATCATGATCTCCTTGTTTTGCATCATTGATTGCATTAGCAATCCATTCTTTAAATTTTGGAAGAGAATCATCTCCAATCAAATCATGAAGGCTACGCTTTTGAGGTCGATGTTGCATCCAAGTTTGATTCTCTTCTTCATATTTTTTACATCAAATAATAAACTATAAATAGTAAGATTAATAATATAAATGTGTAAATACAATTGAGTAAATAAATTATTGTGTAATTTCTTTTTTACCTATGCCACTTATCGAACGAAGATGTGTTTTGAAGAATAAAGGCATGTATTGCACTTCTTTCTTGATATGATAGCTTGAAGCGACATCCATTGCCTTCTAATACTTCAACTGCATCTCTATCATCTTCATCATTATCCCATACACGTTGATTGACAATTTAAAATCCTTCATATATTCTGTACAAAATCCCATGGCCTCTTGCATTGAATATCCCTCAGATATGCTGCCTTCATGTTTTTCCCTAGTATGGACATTTTTTTTCAACACCTTCATATATCATTCTATAGGATACATCCATCTCGTTCTTATTAGGCCACAATTCTCTAGTTCATATTCTAGATGTATCAAATGTTGCATAGAAATATTAAAGATTTCTGGCAGAAATTCATGTTCCAATAGACAAAGGACTTCAACAACCTCCTCCCTCAAACTATCAAAGTTCGAAGGATCTAATACACGTAAGAACATTCTCTTTAATATTAGGCCCAACCTTATAATTCCCAATCTTGGCCTCTTTGCCAAACTTTATATGTTTACCATAATAGGTAAGATATTCTCAAATATGATATGATAGTCATGGGTCTTGAGGCCTCTTAAGCTTTTAATGTCAGTTTATCTTTTGATGCTATTACTTACATATCCAGTGGGAAAGCGAGTCTGAGAAATCAACTGTAAGAATTGTGCACATTGTTCCTTTGTCCAAATGTAAGGAACACAAGGTTTTCTATATTTTTTATTATCATATTTTTCAACCCAAGGATTTCGACGAATCTCTATTTCTCAAAAGTCTTCACGTGTTGAAATAGTATCTAAGGTACCAAAAAGAGTTTCTATAATAGCATAGGCTATATTTTTCTTAGTATGGATAAAGTCAACAATGTGCCTAATGGCTATATCCTTAGAGTATGACAACTTATACAATATGCACAACCGTTTTACACTGCTTTCATTACATGGATCATTTATACTACTCGCAATCCCATCATTTTCAATAAAAGACATTCTTTTCTATCCATACTCAATAATGTAATCACCTGTTATTAGCAATGGTGCTTCATGATTCTCTTCTTGATCGTTGAAACACGTTTTTTGCTGACGATATGAATGATCCATTTTAAGGTAAGCACGATGTCCACAATAAATACACTTACACAAACTTCTTGAGTGCCTCACAAAATCCTTAAAGTTGCAACCGGGACATCCATGGTATCCATGATCAAAGAGACTAGATAATGTACCATACACAGGAAGATCATGAATCTTAAATAATAAGGAAGCTCTTAAGTGAATTTGATTGAATGATCATCCTTTAAAGATTGAATTTCTTCATTTCCTTTCCACAATTCTATTAGCTCATCATACAATGGCTCTAGATAAGAATCTATTGTTTATAAAGTCACACTTTTCTTTCTTTCTATAATCAATGATAACATTAAGAAAAATGGTTAAGTTTCTAACCATGGAGGTAAGTTATAATTTACTAGAAACACTAGCCAAGTAGACCATTTAGTACTTTGATCTCAGAATGGGTTCACCCCATCTAGAGCCAAACCCAACCTTATATTACGAGGATCTTGAGGAAAATCAGGCCATCTATTATCAAATTCCATCCACGTCCTTGAATGAGGCACATGTCATTGGTTTCCATCAGTGCTCTTATTTTGGGCATGCCACTACATAAGTTCAACAATGTCTCTGCACCTATACATTCAAAGTAATCATGCGACTATCAGAAAGTGGCGAAATGTTTTTCTAGGAACCACAACTGATTTCAACCCTTGTCTATACCTTTCTTCATGACATTTCAGACATTCACTGTCACTTGCAAGATTTTTGTGAAATAATACACAACCATTCACACATGTCTGGATGTTTTCATACCCCAAGTCAAGCTTACTGATTTGCTTTTTACATTGACTCCATTTTGTTGGCAATGTGGAGTAAGCTGGTAACAATGAACTTAATAATGCCAATAACTAATCTACACTCTCATTTGTCCAACAATGCACCACTTGCAAGTTAAGAATTTGAAGGATTGTTGTCAAATGACTTAACTTATAATTAGCATAAACAGGCTTTAAAGAATCCTCCATTGACTTGGCCCAATTATCTCTTAGACCCTCATTCAACATTCTATCAACTTCAAACCCTTCATCAAACATTTATGCCTCTTCAACTATGTTTGGTGCCACTTCATCTATGTTTGTTGCCACTTCATCTATGTTTGTTGCCTCTTCATCTCTCACAGTCTGCAATTATATCATATCTTCATAATAATTGTAATTCCAAGGGCTTATACCACTATGCCCATAACTTATCATATGTCGATAAATCACATTTTTTTTTTTACCTTTCCACCAAGGCAATCATTACATGGACATGGATATTGTTCCAATCTCCTCTCATTAGCTACTCTTTCAACATATGCATGATATTTCTCCGTAGTCAACCTTCGACACTGATCCATATCTAATATTTTGTATTCTAGTATTAATTGAGTTTCTAAGTCCAAGAAAAATAAATAAATTTAAAAATGGAGATGCCGAAACATTATTGAAAGTAGTCACTTTTAATAGAGACCATAATAGAAAGAAGAGGATACAATGAGTTATTGTTTTGAGATCTATCTTACATTCATTTGAAGTTTACCTACTAATAATGGAATATGTGTGTGTTTCCTATCAGCTTACTTTTAGCAATGAGGGTTTCAAATTACCTCTGAATTTGCTGCAGAGGGCCTCACCGACTTCAAACTTGTTGGAGAAAACTCCGATTTCCTTGCCAACCTTTTCAAAAGTCTCCTGGTCCTATCCAAACAAGCTTTATTGCCCATGCAAGTGCTTCAATACCTGTCCATGAGAATAATAAACATAAAAAATAATCCAAATATTGCACATTCAAGGAACATTCAAGTAACTACTGATATTCAATGATGACACATTAATGATTTATACTCTAATGCAAAGAAATTCAAATACAACATAATCATGAAAGTTTTGTTTAATACATAAATTTATAGAAGATTGAAATCACATTTATATTTCTTACTATCGACATAACCATTGCACTTTATTTGGTGCAACTGTTATTTATTTTGTGGATGACTAATGGAAAGTAGATGAAAGCTATGCACTTTATACCTGGCTCTTCCAAATGTTCGATGGCCGCTCCTTCTAAAATCAGAAGTGACAAGAAAATTGCAGAGTGGATTTTAGAGTACGTTATCAACCACAACAATGAGGATTAGATTATTTCTGGACTCATCAGAGCTCTTCCTATTTCAAATGAAATTTTTAAGCTCAAGAAAATGATGTTGTTGAAGAGTATTTCCTCAGACCTTTCAAAGGACATCATTTCTGAGAAAACCGTAGAAACTCTACAGTTGCTCAAGGATCTTAATAGGCAAATATGTAGAGATTCTAATAGTAAAAAAATTATGCAAGAATTGTGTTGCAAAGTAGTTGTGGAGTGTACTGTAAAATTTTTGAGGGGACCTACAAAATCAAATGGGATGGTTATAATGATGCTTTATGTAAGCTATGGACTTATCGTGCCGAGGACACGGAAGATATAAAAATGGATGACACATTTATTGATGTAAAGAAGGAGCTTCTTACAATTGCTTCTAATCCTAAGATTTGGGAAAGGCTCATCGAAAAATATATACAAGATGATGTTTTCAAGTCTTTCCATCATTCTTAGAACCTCACCTTTTGTGTGAATCAAACTATTGAAATGGAACTTTGAGAGACTCTTAAGAACCCTTTTAGGAGTTTTGTTCATTTTTTTTTATGCATGAAGCCTTGCATGCCACAATCACTATTCTTTAACAAGTTTATGATGATAAAACTGCAATATAGAAATGTTTGCATGCAATCTGTTTGCAATATTGGTACATACAATTTTTGCAAAACCAAAACGCAGTCAAAATGCGGCTTGGGTTAATGTATGCCACCAATAGAGTGCCGACCAAAAATGGTGCCCAACATAAAATTTCACTCAAAAAAAAAAATTCATTTACCGCCATCCATCTTAGCCTATAAACAATATTTCTAAAATGTAATTTTTTATTTATGTTTTATTTAAGACAAATAGAATATTTTTAATTTAAGAAAATATTATAAAGAATAATTTAAATATTTAAGGTAAAATATTTATTTTACCTTCAAATTTTGCTTTAAACCCAATTGAAATTGTTATACTTTTATTCTTATTATATTTTTAATAGAAATAAAAAAATATAATATATTATTTTTTATAAATAAAAAATAATATTTAAATAATAAATAATTTATAAACAAAAATTTTAGGATCAATTTCTTATATCATTTCCACAAGTACCTAATTTATTTCGTTAAGAGAAGAGACAAACAATTATATAGTCATTAATTTAGTCCAATTTTTTATATCATTTCCACAAGTACCTAATTTCTTTAAGGGAAGAGCTAAACAATTATATAGTCATTTATTTAGAATTTCTCTATCATCTATCAAATTAGTCATTTTTATTTGTGTGATCTCATTCGATGACCAAATTAGTCATTTATTTAGTCATTCATAGCTTTTTTGTAAAAAAATACTAAAATTTGGTCTTGCGACTAAATTTTTTTGTCACGTTGTCATTTATTGGCCATATTTCTACTAGTGACAGGATCTTATTTCTAAAAATTTTGGATTTTGGCATAGTTGTTCCTTTGGATTTTGACTTGGGAAATGGCTTGGAGAGCTAACCCTTTGGCTTTTACCTAGTTTGACCTGCAACTTAAAGGCCAAATCAATCTTCATACAAAATAATGACTTAAAAAATATAGATCTGAACATGAAATTTTAGGGAATTTTTTTAAACAATGAAAACCCATTACAGTAGAGACTGTCTAGATTTCAAATGTTTAAATTTTTTAAAAAATGGATCAATATTTGAATTTTAAAATAATTTCTAATAAAAGAGGTCCATAAAATTGAAATAATGGGGTTTTTTAGTTTTATAATAACTTTTTTGTTTGAAACTTTTTTGTAAAAATAGTTATATGGCATCAAACTAGAGACAATTCTAGACAATTTAAAAAAAATCAATAAATGTTAAGTTTAGCTCAAATTTTTTTGTCGTACACGAGGAATTTTCAAAACAATGATTATGCCCAATAAAAAATTAACAAAAAAAATGTGCAAAAAAATATCCTCATCAAACGTGAGTGAGTTACAGATCTTTTTCAAAAAGGATTCAGAAAAATACTTTCATTTATGTCAAATTATGCTTGTTGTACACGGGCATGGTTGGTCTTTAAAAGTGACTTTTAAACTATAGGTTTTAGTAATTCCTATTCAAACTTAATTTTTAAGATCTAGGTATTAAAATAAATTACATTTTTGGAAAGTAGACTTCGAGCACTACATTTTTTTATTAGTGACTTTTTTCAAGACTCCTTCTTTAAGTAGCCTCAAGTTTGTTTCTCAAAAAGAAATTAAAGGACAAACTTTAACTAACCATTTGGCTAATTCTCCTCCTCTTACTCTACCTAATTAGGAGACCTTTCCTAATGACTTTGTTCTTCCTTTTGATATTAATAAGACTTGGGAATTGTATTTTGATGGGTCTAAGTGTCGAACTAGTTCAAGTGCTAATATTATTTTAACACTACCTTCGGTAAAACCAATACCTTTATCCTATCATTTCAATTTCCTTTGTACTAACAATATCACTGAAAATGAAGCCATTATTACTGGTTTGAAAGTGGCTTTATCTCTTAATGTTCAACATTTACGTATCTATGGTGATTCACAATTGATTATAAGACATGTGTTGCAATATTTTATCAGGCTAACTAAGACAAATTATCACAATATCGTGACTTGGCCTTATAGTTGTTAGAGAAGTTCACTTCTTACACCATTGAACCTATTCCTCAAAATAACAATTGACATGCGGATGCAATGGCAAGCACAACTTCCCTCATAGCGCTTGAAGATCCCAACATGGATTATCAATTCATTATTCACATTCTTTATTCCCCTTCTAAAACTAATAGTCCTAGTGGCATGGCTTTTTGTTATGCTTTAGATTATGAGTAGTACTCTAATATCTCATAATATTTGATTGATGATACTTTTACATATTCTACAAGTAAAAATTCTAGATCAAGAATTTTTATGCTCTCTACACGATACATTATTCTTTCCAATGTCCTTTACATAAGGTATTATAATGGTCTTCTTCTTCATTGTATTGATAAAATTGAGATCCCTATTGCTCTAGAGGAGACACATTTAGGTGCTTGCAAGGGACATTTTGGTGGTAAATCTTTGGTTCAAAGGTTGCTCCAAATGGGATACTATTAGAAAAATATGGAAAAAGATTCATTCGCCTTTATCAAAAAGTTTCATTAGTGTCAACAACATAACAATTTGATTCATGTTCTTTCACATTAAATTAGGTTTCAAGTGGCCTATTGACCCTATTCTTTATGGGGTTTGGGTCTTATTGATAAAATTTCCCCTCCTTCCTTAGGAAATACCTTCATTCTCACTACCACAAATTATATTATGATGTAGGTAGAAGTCATTCCTCTTTGATCCACTACTGTTGATGTCATTGGCCAAATTCTCCTAGATAACATTATTTCTTGATTCGGTATACCTTCCACTTTGGTTTTGATTTTTGATAATAGTACCTCATTTTAGAAAAAAAAATGGTGAAGAAGTTTGTTGAGAAATATCGCATTCAACATTACTTTTCTATAACTTACTATCCTCATTCAAATGGTCAAGTTGAAGCTTCTGATAGGATCATTGAAAAAATTCTTTGTAAGGTTGTAAATAGGCATGGTAAGGATTGGCATACTTAGTTGACCTATGCTCTTTGGGCCTATCAAACAAGTGTTCACATAGCTATTGGTACTACTCCTTACAATCTTGTTTGCATAGCTATTGGTACTACTCCTTACAATCCTGTTTATGGCGTTGATGCAATTATGCCTTTGGAGTTGGAGATTCCTTCACTAAGAATCTCTCTTAAGGGGATAATTGATGATGACTCTTATCGAGAACAACATCTTCAACAACTTGAAATCCTTGATGAATAGTGCATACACACTCTTGATCATATTCAAGCTTATCAAAAGACTTTACAATGAAGCTATAATGACAAGGTACATTCCTTCTTTATGAGTTGTTTGGTACTTTATGAGAATCGACACAATGTGAATACTTTGCTATAATAAAAAGGAAAGTTTAACTCGAAATTGATTGGACCATACATCATCACTAATGTCTATAGATCAGGTGCTTACAAAATTGCAAATGTGGAAGGTATGCCTCTTAAGGAACCCATAAATGCTATGCATCTTTGTAGATATTATGCTTAAAAATTTCCCTTCTTTTCTTCCTCTACCTCGCTTTTCATCTTAATTGAGTGATATGTTACCATGTCTTCATTAAAGCATGTGTTATTAGATAAATATTATTTAATATGTATTGCTTCATTCTTGACAAATATCTTTAGTTTTGGTTGTCTTGAATTCATTGTATAATTTCTTAGGAAATTACATTTTGTTATGCTAGCTTATCATTCAACTTTCTTTATGTATTATGCGAGATTACATCATGTTTTGTTTAATTAATATAGACTTTAATTAGATCACATTGGCCATGTACTTTAACATAATTACATTACATCATCACTTGTAGAAAAATGTTTAATTAAACACTTAGCTGTTTAGTTAAATCATACATGTATCAATTTAATCATGGAGGTATTGAGCAATCAATAACATGAGTATTAAATTGGACATACATTTAAATTTTTTCATATTTGTTACCTTTAATCAAAGCAATATGGTTCATTGTTTTATAATTAAAGGAACACATTTGAGATAAAAGATCGTCATATATATATATATATATATTTGATACAATATATACATATCAACCCACTACTAAAAATATGGTATCCATATCATCAGCTCAATGGATGGTGGTTGTGTGAGCCCTTTGGTCCCTATCGTGGTGGTCCCATGGGTGTGTGACAATGGGTAGATATGGATCATGAGTGGCTCCTTGATTAGCTCCTCCAATTTTGATCCATCAAGTTGTACACGTATACATCTCTAACTCTACACAAGCCTTTGTAAGCTCATGTTGAAGCCGCTCCCTCTCCTCTCACCCGATCTCCAGCTCTATCCTAATTGCATCAAAAATATCCTCAGGTCACCTAGCACTCTATTGTGATCTATGTATGATCTAAGAGGACTATGGAATGTGTGATGTAGTGATGATTTTACCAAGAACATGATGGATAAAGTCCATGTGCCATCCCTACATGTTGGCTATATAGAGATAAAGAGAATGTCATACATATATATTGATCATCATATAATCAAATTCAAATCTTATTCTTTAAACAAATTCTTACCTAGATCTCCTTCCTGCCAAGTAGGATCAGATGAGGTGGGAGCCTGAGCTACTGTAGTTTGTGGCACTTCCATACTACTCTCTTTATGCTCATACCACCTCTATATATCTCAAGATGTAGCACTGATAATGATGACTAACGTAGCCTCAATCTTGGCCTCTCTTTAGGGCTACCTCCTCCTAATCTCACTATATCTTGTACCCTATCCTCTCGTTGTGGGGGACCCACAACTCCAATCTCATCTCCTAGTTCACTGAGGAAATCCTCTTGCTCCTTATCACCCGACTCATCAAAATCCTCATCTCCTTTATCCTCACTATGTGAATCAGCTGGTCGCACCCAAGGATCAAGATTTACTCTCGAATAGTCTAAAAGAATGATGGCCCTTGAGAAGCTCCTCTCCCACCATGACATATAGTTGTGTTGTACGCCAATGTCATCCTGGAGTGGGCGCATGTACTTATCTAGTCCCTCCTCAACATCATCATTTGCAATCTCCACATTCTCTATAGTAGGTTAGGGCCTTGCTCCTAGTCTCACGATACTACAAGAGTGTTGTATGTAGATTGACATTATTGAAAAATAGCCCCACTCTAGACCAAAATTTCTCATGTCACTCTATCAAAATAAAAGGAAATGACGATGTAGTTGTGATGGCCCTCTAAGAATCGGTCCGACTGCATGTGTCAAAGTTGTACCACTTGATCTCGCCAACTGGTCATCCATTTGTAAGGTCTCCATACAAAATGGTCCAACCATAGATGATCAATCACCACTCTTCAATATAATAAGTCACCACTCTGCCAAGTTCTTATTCATGGATATGCCTATGCCTGGGGTAAATTAATATCAACATCCACTAGTGGGATTCGTAGTGGATGTTGATATTAGTGTATACAATTCATCATTATGTAATGTTGATATTAATACTATCTGTAGCGTGCAAGTCATCAAATTTTTCCCCTCACCATATACATAGTCTCCCATGTCATGGTAGAGATACGCTAGTATACTGTGTCCCCAAACAAACACAATACAGTGCTCCTCCATCTTGCAAATATCATATGTTAGTCCTTCATGCATATTATTACCTCGCCCATTAGGACACACGACCAGTGTCACTCTAGCAATCATTAATCTCCTCACTAGTGGAAAGGTACCTTTCAGGAGTATAGGTACAATACTACTCATTACATGTTGATCGGTATGTTGCCTTTTAAAGAACATTATGGTTATGATGCTACTTCTTTTATGGATCTATCTGTTACTAATAGTAGAGCTCCAAATGCTAAAGACATGGTCCAACAAAGCAAGGATATCATGACACCCGTCAAGGATAACTTGCAAAATGCTCATAATAGACAAAAATTGTATGATGATTAACACCAAACTAAAATAATTTTTAATGTAGGTGACATAGTATTTCTAAGATTGTAGACCTAAAAACAATCATCCATTAAGAGCAAGACTTTGAGAAAATTGTATGATGATAGAAACCAATGTGAAAGAATGTTTGAGGTAGGTGACATGGTATCTCTAAGGTTGCAGCCCTATAGCCAATCATCCATCAATGGGAAGGGAGAAGAAAAGTTGAAACCATGGTTTTATGGTCCTTATCAGGTGATAAGGAGGTTGGGGTAGGTCAGTTACAAGCTGAAACTACCACCTAATAGAAAAATTCATAATACATTAAATGTTTCATGCCTCAAGAAGGCC
Source organism: Cryptomeria japonica (assembly GCF_030272615.1). NCBI lineage: Eukaryota > Viridiplantae > Streptophyta > Pinopsida > Cupressales > Cupressaceae > Cryptomeria > Cryptomeria japonica. The sequence goes on from NC_081408.1 coordinate 698,931,104, forward strand.
CTTGGGCAAAAAATGTTCCTTAAATGGAATTACCATCACTTGATTATGAGGGGAAGCTAATTCTTAAATTAGAGGTAGTTCTAAATGTGAGTGAGAGAAGGCTAAGAAAATAAGTGATTCCAAAATACTTGATGAAATGGAAGGGAGTGCCACAAGAAGATGCAACTTGGGAAGGAATAAAAAAATTTTAGCATCCAAATTTTGCTTGAGGTCAAGAAATTAGAGGATGGGAGGACTGTAATGACCCCAAAATAATTTGGTCAGTCATATGGTAGTTTTCTATAACACCTCACATTTTTGTTCTTTTCAAATTAAGAATTTTGATTAAATAGAAGCTTCCTTATCAAGTTAGTAGACTGAGCATGAAGAATTTTTAATAAATAGAAGATTCCTTATCTAGTCATCAAACATGAGCAAGAATTGTATTTATTTTTTTATTTTTTTTGTGTGTTGTTTCCATTTTGGAGTTAGTGTTGCCTAAATCCACCTCAACTCCTATAAATAAAAGATGTGTTGTCGAAGGTGAGGGAGTTATGAAATCTGAATGTGAAGCCTTAGTGCACGAGTATAGACTTGGGACATTACCCTCAGGGATCAAGCAAGGTGGGATGATCCCCCTACCCTTGTTGTTCTTTTGACAAGCATACATAGTCTAAATATGACTTGCAGGAGAGTTTGTAAAGCTATGAGAGAAGTTGTGTCTATATATTATTATTTTCATCTATCTTAGTAAGATATGGTTATAATTTAGAATGGACAAACCAAGGGTTTTGTAATGATGTTTTCAAATTTGCTTAATTTAATGAAATGCTAGTTATTGTTGGTGTGCTGCATTTTTATGATTGGTTTTAGAATAGCTTGATATGTCTAGAGTGTCAGTTCACTGCCTTGACTCAACTAAAGGATAACATTAAACATACTTGGAAATCATTTTCTAATTTTTTTGTTATATATATATATATATAAGTGGCATATTTTAGTTGAACGGTAATTGATTTTTTGCAAGAGAGATAGAAGAGAACCACTATGAAATAACCTACAAAGAGAATGCAATATATTATCACTATATGAAGTACAACTATTCTATTAGATAATGCTCACTAAAAAAAATTATACATCAAATTTGTGATCAACAATTTTCAAGATATTTGATTAGGAATATATAAGTGATTATATATTTAAGTTTTGATTGAGGGGAAAATAGGTTTTGAGGGGACCAGAAACCCCTTACAATGGGTTTGGAAGGGACTCGAAACCCACAGAATCAATAGGGATTCAAACCATAGACTAGATAGTTGACATAAGATACCACAATGATAAACAACAATCCAAACTTAACCTAGCAACAAAGAAATACCAATGAAACTAGTTGAAAAGAAAGAAGGCCAAAGCCTGTCACAAGCATAAGGGTTTTAATAAAACTCCCTTAATCTTCATAAGATACCAAGGGTTTTTCCAGTCACCCATAACCTTCACAAACACCATATTATAGATAATTATATATTTAAGTTGATTATTGTAGAGGTAAACAATATTTTATTTTCTCTATAAATTGTAGTAACATAGACAATTTGAAGCACTTTTGTGAGCTATACATCACTTTGATGTCTGTTTTTTCTTTTATGAATCTACATCTAAGATATATTAGAAAACTTGAACCAACCAGAATTTTAAATGTTGCAACTTTTTGATGATCATAAACCTAGAGATTCTTGTTGATGTAAACACTACCACCAATATACATGATATTTCCAATTTTAAGGTGAATAGTCAACTAGATGGTATAAAATGGTTTTATTCCCATTAAATATTTTGGATTTATAGAGACTAGTTTGGTGTTAGTGAAAGATAAATATCTAAAGCATCCTAAAGTCTTTGATTTACGCTTAAAAAATAAAACCCGTATTTGGTGAAAGAAATCATCAATAATAATAATAAAAAAAAATTTTACCCAAAGATTCCTCTTGTATATTTCCACAAATATTAACACGTACAAGCCTTATAAAATATTTTCCCTCCATTGCTTTTCCATAACAAAACACCTCGAGAAAACTTCCTCTTTGATCCAAACTGTAGGAAGTCCTCTCACCAAATTAATAAAAAAATCATAAGTTGAAATGAAAAGCTACTGCTATTAATAATCTAGAAATAATTTTAAACTAATCTTTCTTTCTGCATAATAAAAAAATCTAGAAATAATTTAAACTAATCTTTCTTTCTGCATACTGCAATCTACTCTGATAGCAATTCAAATATAAAGATTTGAAGCTCTAACATTATACTAAACAGCAAAAAGAACAGAGCTATAATAAAATATTCTTAATATAAGAAAAAAAAATAAAAAATAGAAACTAGATAACAAAAGGCAGCACATGCAATTGATCATGCATCACTCAATCTTCAATTAACAGCATGTTTTCTGTATGTCAACTACAAAGCATTATCACTCAGTCAAGTTTGCTTCAAGCTTGGCAAACAAAAAAGAAAAGTCCACAGCCTGTCATTGGGCACATGCAGCCACCCAAAATGTATGGCATAGAAGGGAAGTGTTAAAAAAAAGTGAAGTGTGTCTTTTGTATGCATTGTGTTTTAAGGATTAATATTCAGAATTATTTTTAATTTTTCTAATTATATAATTTCGGAAAAAAAAGATTTTGCCTATAAGTTAAAGAACGAAGAATTTAAAGTGTTTATGCGATTCAATTCGAGATTTGACTTAATAAGGAGAAATACCGCTACAATAGTTTTGGGAGTCCAATTTTTCTGTCAATGAGCCAGTTCTCAACATAGCATTTATACAAACAGAACTGATAAACTGGGTCTTAGAAGGGCAGCAGAATACAATATAGCAGTACATAGGTATTCATTTTGTACCGCTGACTCTAATGATCTCTGGTATTCAAAGCACACTGATATTAGGCACAAGCATACACATTTGTAATTACCATCCATACTAAATTTCGATACGCAAAACAGATTCAAACCACACCACTCATTTAGAACGAAACCTAATCCCAGATACCCATAATGACATCTGATTTGGGAAAGATGCATCCTGTTCTACATATTCATACCAAATACACAGTTGTACTAACTTCAACATTCATACGAAACTTAATATTCCCCTGACTAGTTTAAATGGGGCTTGCACCAAGCATATACCCTTTTCGAGGAAGACAGCTTTGCCTCTTACTATATAGTAGTTCCGATAGAGCGATTTCTTAATTTCTTCTAAGTGACTGGAAGAATTAACGGAGGCTGCAAAGAAAGGCTTACAACTGTCTTTCAACATGGCAACAATGTAGTCGTCGCTTATCATGCTGCTTCCAGGAGTAATGATGCCACGTTTTCTGAGAACTTTAACGTCCTTAGCGGTGTCTATGAGGCTTTTCATGAGCTCCACATACTGTGTTATTGTGAATTTCAAAATAGAGGCAACAAACACAAAGGAAAATTGCCACAGAAAAAAAAATCTTAACACAAACGCAGAAATTATTTTATTCATATAACTCAAAAGTGAAGTACATCGTGCCTCAATCAAGAGGTCTTTGCTCAGACTTTTTATTCTTCTCACAGACTGTGTCAAACAGCAATAGGCCTCTCTTTTTATAGAGGTCAGAGCCCCTTTCAATCAACTATAATCAGGCAACAATAAATAGAGTATGCACCCAAAAATAGGAGAGAATGAAACTCTCGACATATATTGTCATGCATTACATGCATCGTAATTTTTAACTGCGAGTTCTAGAAAACAATGCAAACAAAGGAACTGTATGCTCTTTTGGTGGAACTCCCAGTGAGCTGTTCAAACTATTAGCTCGGCATCAGTTCTCAACATTCTCCCTCTTATGCTGAGACTCACAATTTAATCTCAAACCTGAAAACTGGATCTTTGCAACTTGGTGTGACCTTACAAGATAACTCGATGTAGCAAAGTCCAAACCCTTGCAACTCACTGTGCAACATCAATCATAGCAAGTAGTCATAGAAAGAAATCACAATTCAAAAAAAGGAAATAGAGTGCCCTGTTCTCATGAAGAACACAAACAAAATCTTTATTATTGCTTACAGTTTTCCCAAATGTAGTCATTTTATTGACCACATCTTTGACTCCGACACAGTAGTCACTTATACTTTCAGCTTCTTGCATTTTTAGATTCTCAAATTCTCGCTTCAATGTCTGTTGCTTGACCACCTTAACTTGAGCACTACCCTCATAAGCTTCTTGTAGAGTCTTCTAGGCATCTTTGACAGATGTTGCTCCTGAAATTCTTGGAAATAAGCTCTTATCAAGAGCTATCTGAATGTGAAACAAAGCTTGAGCATTCTTCTTCCTCGCTTCCTTCCTTGTTGTTTTATCATTTGCAAAAAAGGGCATTCCAATCAGTTGGCTCCTCGTAACCTGATTCAACAATCTCCCACAAATCTTTTCCTATCAAAAAGGTCAGCATCTTAATGCACCAATAATCATAGTCATTCGACCATCAAATTTTGGAATGGGCATCTGGTTAGAATTTGACATGGTTAACTTTGGCAAAATTCTAATAGTAAAAACTTTAACCCAAAAAAATATTACTTACTCTGATACATTTGTGAATTTTAAAAGAGAGGCAACAAACAGAAAAGAAAATTGCTATAGAGAAAAAATCTTAACACACATAAATTATTTTATTCATATAACTCAAAAGTGAAGTACTTCGTGCCTCAATCAAGAGGTCTTTGCTCAGACTTTTTATTCTTCTCACAGGCTATGTCAAACAACAATAAGGTAGGGGTCCCATGGAGGGGGCTTAAGCTCTACATTTAAGGAAGAGGCGGTCCATGGAGTTTTATTTTTCCTACTACAAGATTAATTAGAATCTTCCCTGCCCCTACTTTTTAGGGCTTCCAATTTGAGCAAGTAAAAATAGGGTGGGGCTAGAATAAGCCCCACTAGCTTAGAAAAAAGTTATGCCACTTGTCAATCATAATTTTCTTCCCACTAAAAAAGCAAATGAATCCCACCAAAAATATTTTTAGAGGGAAATAGGAATTTATGTTCATATTTTCATCTACACTCAAAGCAGGACAAGACTACAAGAAGACAACGACAAGAACAAGTACCATACATTTTTGCATTTTTGAAATATAAAACTTTGAATAAAATTTTTGTATCTGTATTTGTTTTACTATTTGCATATAGATTTCTCTATTTTATTGTTGACATAAAGTTTCATCATCGTTTAATTATTTTACTACTTGTATGCAATTTGGAATTTTTGTATCACATTAACTGCCCACCCAAATGGGAGATTGATCTCTATCACAACCTCCTATATCAGTCGGGTTCCAAGCAAGGACTCAAGGTCTTGGGGGAGAATCAGGGAAGGATCTTGAATCTGCCCACCCTTGTCCATAGTCGATAGTCGCATTGTTTTTTAATTGAGTGATGTTTCAAACTCAAACTGCAATTTGCCTTGTGAGATATCGATTCAAATCGCTCAGTGGATGTGGGTGGAATTTCAATTCTCACGTCGATATGTTATAAATTGAATTTGTTTGAAGATTTCTAAACCCTTTTTTCTTTATTAAGATCCACACCCTGTTCCAAGCCGATGATGAAGGTCGTACAATTTGTCTTAATGCCGGTTAATTTCAATTGCTTGAAAATTTATAAAGTCTTTTCATTAATTCATTCAATGCATTCCATAATCATTGTGAGCTATATAACACCATGACTGGTAATTCTGTCAAACACTTCTCATGTCATATCCATGCTTCCACATTTTTGTCGATAGGTGTACTAGGGTAGTCGCAAATATAAGTTTTTTTTGACAAATCTCCCTTAATCGTTACACACGAATAGATGCGCAAACTCGGTCTCAAAGCTCCCATTTGTGGCACGATCTTGGAGAATGCTGGCAAAATGGTGGAATTTGGCTTTATGCCTATCAATTATACTAAATCCCATGAGATCTTATTTCTTTCAGACATTTTTGTCAAATAGTTCACAAATTGTACTGTACAGACCATAGTTTGAAAGTCATTTTAATTTTTAACTCTTCTTCCAATTAATTCTAGTTTAAATTGGTTTTGAAATATTTGTGTCTTAAGAGTTCTTGGAGAACTTCTTGACACCGCCCTTCTCAAGACCTCATCAAAGATGACACCACTTGATTAAGAAATGATAGTTCCCATCCTTGGACATTGTAACTATCAAGTAAAGGCAATAAGGAAAGTAATAATTGTACCATTTATTTCTTCTTCACTCATTCTATTGAGAGTACCCACTATTTATTCTATGACAATGCAAGTTGTAGCTAGTGAAATTGAAACCTACATTCCACATTTTCAATTTGTGTCATAGCCTTCATAGTTTCAAATGTGCTTCAAGCTTGGTTTCAAACACTTGTTTTGATTGATACTATGTTAAGAGTGGGACATGTATTTACAATCGTATTACCAACAATGCTACATCCTTCGACAAAGAGGAATTTCAACAGGAATATCTTCATAGGTTGTTGAATGTCACTATCTCGCTTTAAGGATTGAAAAGAGAAAGTTCAATATGTAACACTGAAATTATCACTTTATACCATATTGGGGAAGGCCACCTGATGCAGCTCTATGAGCAATGCTAAACAGAACCAGAGTGTAACAATGTATAGAATAGTTTTAGCTAGTGAAATTGAAAAGTTTGGAGGTGTAACACTTCCAGGGCCATTTTGTTGACTTGGATTTGAATATTCATGAGTAGAAAAATTGAAATTAACAAGAATACATGTAGATAGAGCAGCATTTCTATATTTTCAAAAGCTAAAAGGAATCCCCAAAATGAAAGAGAATTTGAGCAAACTTAGTAAAAAATTCATCCCCGTCATTTAGTGGAAGATTACACCAAGTGAAGGACTTTGGTCTACAAGGCTTGAAAAATCATGAGCCTATAGCCAAGCTGACTGCACACTAACATGGAACCAAATGAAATATTTGATTGTTCAAATCATTCTTTTGTCTAGCCCCTTTTATTCTTTTGTCTAGGATTTATAACAAAGTTGGGATTTCTTATAATTCAAAAGTTCTGAGGTATAATTGCAATATTTAGTATTTTTTGGGATAGAAATATGTATTTAGTTTTTAGTATAATTGCAGGTTTCAATTTATCCATCCCTGTTTCTAGGAATGAAATATCGCTCCCATGTTTTTGATTAAGCACAAACAAGTTTTGAGGGGACCCAAAACCCCTTACATCATAATCCAAAGATAGATCATCAAATCAATTGGACGAAGATTAACAACAAAGAAATAGAACATGCTGCAAGAGAGAAGGACAACAGAGACACAATAGCCAACAGATGGAAAGAACAACAAAAAACTAGCGAGGTGCTGACGAATACAACAACAAAAAACATGATCAGTTACATGAAAATATTGAGACCATCAGTAGCCTCTTTCTCCAACATCAACATGGTCTTTGCAGCTTCCTTGGGGTTGAGAAGATCCTAAGGTATAGGAGCCTCCACAACCTTGGTGCTTTGTCTGGTCCTACTCATAGTGCGAGGGATATCCTTGGAGCTAGAGACCCTAGCATCCATCTCCAGATCCACAAAGTTCCTTTCATTCTGCATCTTCTCTAATCTAGCCACCATAGCCGACATATTGGTAGCAGACACTCTCAACATGGCCGCACTATTCTCCATGATCTTCTTGAGAGCAGTCTCAATTTTCTACATTTTCAAGCTAATCTCCCCAAACTTTTCATCATATCTATTCTTAAAAATCTCAATAGCCTCACCATTTTTCTGAAGGCACTCCAACATCATTCTTTTTTCATCTTCTTTTCATAGGGCACAATCATTTCTCTCAAAAGCACAACCTTTCCCCTTGTCCTTAATTATCACTTGACCCTCTTTCTCCACAAACCCTTCAACCCTTTCCATCTTAGCTAAGGTAGTTCTCTGCTTGAGATGCAGAGTCTTGATTTCATGGAACACCCAACGTTGCAAGCAATATACATCAACCGAGGCACTTCCAGCAGTTCCCAAAATATCAAGCATCATTTCAGGCTTGTCTTGTAAGTCCCGGAAGTCCAACTCCATCAATTTCGATTCTTGTTTATCAAAACAATTTAGGAGGCTACTCACACCCTTATCCAAATCAGATAAAATTAACCTCTTACCCTTCCCCTTGGGCTTCACCATGTAACTAGAGGTTTCCTCCTCCAACAAGTCATCATTGTTCTTCTTTGAGATTCTGACCCTCTTCATAGCGGGGGTAGAGGCGATGACCTTAACCTCAGAGTTAGAGTCATCAAAACCATCACTAGGGGTGTAATCATCATCTATATCTTCCAAACTAGCCTTCACCTTGTTAACCCAGCTTCAAAATGCTAAATCTCACTCCCATGTTTCTATCATGGCACTGGGACTGGAATGAGTAGTTAAACAAAAGCTATAGCAAACCAAAGCTTTTCAAACTGCAATTCCATCATCTATTGAATTCTAAAAAGTTATGAATGCTTTATTTGCATATTAAACAAGGGGGTCACAATCCAGAAATTGTACATTGATTTTAATTGTAGCAGAGCCATGACTTACTGTGAGGGTGTGCACATCCAATTAATTGAATCAGATGCCACTGTATGCCATCCCAAATCAACATCAATGCCATGGAAATTGACAACTAGTGCACACAAATCAATATAAAAAAATATATGATTGAAAGTTTGAACATTGAATTAATATGTTTGAAAGCAATTATAGTTCTTAAAAGTTGAATGGAAAACTAACTTCCTTTGCTTCCTAAACTATTTTTAGTCAACACATTTGACAATAGGTTGTTAACGTAATGTAAGTTTTATTTTTCCTTTTTGATAATAGATACATAAGAAGGCACAATAGGCACAACCTATATATAGTTAAACACAATCTTCTTACATAAAATTATTATTTTTTAATATTTATCTGCAGTGTGCACCAACATATCTTTATTTAAATTACCATGGATAGGAACTTACATCGTCCAATTCCTACTAAGAGTTGTTTTAGGAGGTTCATAGCCATTCTCTCATAAAACAACATACAAGACGAAGATATATATTCCATAGATGATGAATTCTTGGATTTTATGCCAAATACTCAAACAATGAATGCGAAAATATCTATGATTGTCCTCCAATTTTAGAAAGGAAAAATGAAGATGTATTAAGTTATAATCCATCTAAGAAACAATCAAATGTTCTTGATAAAACACCTAATGCTCCTTCAAAAAATGGAAGGACACCATGGGGCATTTCAGACACAATAATTTTGACAGGCAAAACGCAATGAGAAAGACACACTTTCCAATGTTGGGCCGATGAAGAAAGCTACAACATCTACTGAAAAGTGGAAAATTGTGTAAGAGTACTGTTCTCATCATGGTGTCATCTAAAAAGCAAATCAATATTGAGATCGATGGGAGCATGTGTTGGCAGATTTCAAAAGAATAAGAGACTATGAGACATATTTTATCTAGGCATGATTGTTACTGGAATATGACAAATATAGAGAGAGTAGAAAAAAGTCTTCCTCCAAATTTTCCAAAAGAGTTGATGGATGCAATGGAGATCAACTTTGGGTCTAATAGAGTTATCGATCCTAGAAATATAACTATTGATACTTCCGACAATAGCTATACGTCAAGTGATGTTTGAGTGGATGAGTTTGATACAGTGAATGCAACATGTGAAGGATAAATACACATTGACAATGAAATAGAAAAAGGCTATACAGGTAAAAAGCAGAAGTCAACATTGAAAACCACTGGTGTGAAAGACACGATGCTTGAAAACAACAAGTTAGTTGTTTCCACATTGCAGCTGGTTGAAGAAATTCATATGAAATGCCATGAAAAATACTATGCTCTAATGGAAAGGCGATTAAATAAGGAAGAACAGAATGATGAAAAGTTGATCAAATTGGAGGAGCAAAAACTGAAAGTGCATACGAACTTGGTTGCTGCCCTTAATTCTATTGGTCAAGCAATGCTGAAAATACCTTAATAATTTTGTAATGAAAAATGATTCAGCTGAATGTTGGTTGATTTGTGGTTGTATTTTGAATGACATTGAATTTTTTTTTGTATGACATCTAAATAAGATTTTGTATTACTTTTGTAATCTTTTCATTATAAATTAAGATCTTTTTTGACTGTCTTATTCCACATCTATCTTTTGATAGATAGATCATAAAGTACATTGAGGATAGCATAATTGTTGAGCTAAAACTCTATTGCTTCTACAAAAATTATTTACTGTTGGTTAATTTGTAGTTTGTATTGTTTGTAAAATTCTGATTTTTTTCATTACGTTGTGAGTGTTACATTTAAGTATCAAATTTCTTATGATTATTATGAGAAGAGTTTAGAAACATTAGTTTTCAAAGTCAAAGATTGTGACTAGTTATGTATAAAAAATGATGCAGTTATGCAATGCTTAACAATACCCATCTCTAAAAAATGATATTTGCCTTGATCTTTCACTAGTATAAACCATTTAAGACTGATAGACACCTACAATGGCCTCTTTGCAGTGACGACTATTAAACAAATGGAATTCAAATTTGGCAGAAATTTACAAAATGAATCTGTTTAGATTTTCTTTCACTTTCATAATTTTAGTAGCACTTACATATGGTTTTAGGTAACTCTGTAAATTATTGTAGAGTACATATAATTCAATTACAAGCCAATGTAAGTAGCATATCCCACCTATTGAGGATTTCATTCCTCTATAATATCTAAATTGTTATTGTATTTGTTTGGCTTAAAGTTAAACAAAATACTATGAGACGTCTTTCCAATACCAACTCAAAACTTCTTAAAAAGGATTAGATTATTTCAAATACTAAAATTTCCTAAATTTTGAGAGGCATGTAACAATGATCTCATTGACGGGTATTTTAAAATTTTCTTAATGGACATTACTTAAGGAGCAATTTGCAGTAGGAAGGTTATAAATTTATATCAAACATGAAAACTTGAAATCTTCCCTGTAGCACAATTTTTCAGATTTTTATCTTCAAAGTAAAAGTACCATTAGCAAATTTATTTAGAAAAAATTGTTGAAAAGCTCCCTAAAGATCTGAGTAGGTGCTACAAGCTTCTTGCCTCTGCCACTCATAATTTCCTATTAAAAAAAAATTGTTCCACATTTTAATCTGGATATGCCAATTATTCAATTTCTTGGGTTTTGGTTCTTAGATGTTTTATGGGGCCACTAATGTAATTGAAATCCAAGCAATATCCCCTTCTACCAAAAGCTATGGTTTTTCATTATATTTAATTTGAGTTAGATAGTCATCTTTGTAAAATTTAATTTAGCAATGATAAATCAATGCACTTTTATTCTGAGAGGCATCTAAAAGCATTTTTTCCTTCCAAAAAGGTTTGAAGACAACAACATCATAGTTATAAAGTTTAGTCAACTATTCTTCAGTATTTGTTAGTCAACAATCAAGCTTATGTGCATATTTATCTTTCTTTGAGTTTCTTTAAATTGAATTTTGGCATTCAAAGATATTGCGGTTTTTTAAGATTCTTTTAGTATTCTTAGTTTTGAAGATTTCTATTGTGTAAAAATTGGATTTTGGCACTTAAAAGATGTTATATCCTTGTCTTTGGGGATTTGGACTGTGTAAAATTTTGTATTCATTTATGTTTACCTTTAGTGTCATAAAATTGTGACCCCTGCAATTTTTGACCACATTAGGGTCTTCACGTTGGCGAATTGAATCCCCAAGCCTGATCGGAAACCCGAGACTTGCTCATTCCTAAAAACTGCACCTTTTTCTACCCTATGCATTTCCTGAACCTTCTTCCTATCCTAAGTTAAGGGCAGGATAGGGCATGGCACCCCTGCTCCTGCCCTATTTCAGGGCCCTTTCATCCAAACAGTGCATTGAACTTTGCAATTAAAGCGAGAAAACTTCCCCTATGTTGGCCTATGATGAAAATCAGCCCAATTAACCCTAATTGATGAATATATATGTCACATTTGCCCTCCCATTTGCATAATTTGGCATAAGGGAAAATTGGTCATAAGTTCAAGCAATCAAGAATTCAAGCGCGTTCAACCATTCAAGCATCCTTCTAAGCATTGAGCATTCTCAAGTCTCCCTTCAAGGCTAGGTGTTGCATTCAAGTCAATGATTCAACCATTGAAGAAGAGATCTCTTTCATTATTCAATTCCACACAAGAAAATCTATCTACATTCCTATTGCATCCTCCCTTGAGGTGATTTACATTTAATTCTTTCATTTACATTTACTTGCAAGTAATTTCTTTCATCATTTGGCTAATTCCAAAATTGGGGTTTGACACGAAGGCAAACCCCCAATCCCAACCCCTTTTCCTCTCTTTTTTATGTGTAGATTGCATGTGCACAATTGATCTTGCGGATTTGGAGTCCATTTGCAGAGGCAAAAAAACCCTTTTCGTTTCATGGATTTTTCGGAGAACAGTGTATACTTTCAACACAGTCCCGATGAATTTTCCTCAAATTCATAGGGCAACTTCGTCTCGACATATTATTTCCAGATCTAGGTGCACAACTTCATCCCACGCTTCTATCTCAAGTTATAACCAGTTCTTTGCTACTTTTACACTTAGTCTCAAAACACATAATTCAATCATTTTCCATTCTAAAAGAGGGGTTAGCTTGTCATTTTCACACTGTTATCAATTCATTTAGTATTCAATTTCTTTCTTAAGAGATTGGATCTAGTGAATTTCCCCCGTCTTTTAAATGTAATGTGAGTGAAGAGTTTGAAGGGAAAACCGTAGTGAAACTTTCATCTCTCCTTGGAGGGAAGAAAAACTTTCCTCTTGATCTCCCTATCATTCACTTTTCCCCACACCACATTTTGGTGAACCCAATGTCTTGCATGCTTTCCTTTGAAAATCATTGCATATTTTTTTTTACAATTTTAATTTTTCTACAGACTTAGTGGTTAATTCATTCAAAACCCCAGTTTTTAAAATTCAAATTGAACTTGTGTTTTGTAAAAAAATGCTTGCTATTGTCTTAGATCTGAAAATTGCTTTGTTTGTCAAATTCAACTTCTTCATTTTCTTGTTCAATTTGCAAATCAAATTCATAAAATTAAGAGGTTAATTGTCAAAACCCTAATTTTCAAAAATCATCTTGAAATTGTGCAAAAATTGAATTTCCATTTAATTTTCAGATTTAGAACTGTTTTTAGACTTATCCTCTTTCCTAAAATTCAAATTTTCAATTTCCCTCCTTTTTCAAAATTCAAAATTTCAAAAATTAAGTGGTTAGGTCCTAAAAACCTATTTTTCAAATTTAATTAGATTTTGTGCAAATTTCAATCAATTTAATTTTTCTAAACACTTTTCAAGGTGTCCCTATCCATTAGGTTTGACCCTTTTCAATTTTGCAATTCAATTTCTCTTTTTTTCTCAAAACCCTCATAGGGTCTTATTTTCACATTCAAATCTTAAATTCACCTATCTAGAGATCGTAAAATTCACCAATTTTTTGGGGTTATCTTTAAAATCATTGTAACTTTCATCCCGAAAAATTTTCAAAAAAGTTGGGAGGACCGTGTGTACTTTCAACACGGCCCCCAACTTTTTTTCCGAAATTTTGAGAGACTGTTATGACTATATTTAATACCTTGAATCTAGAAAATTGGTCAATTTTATTGATTTTTGATCCCTCTAAAATAAAAAATACCTTCAAAATTCAACATTTCAAATTTCAAGAATTTTTAAAAAAATTAAGTAGTTAATTATAATCTGCCTTGATTTTAAAAATTTTGATTTTGTCAATTTTAAAATTAAGTGGTATCCCATTGAACCTAATTTAAAATTCCAATTTCCTTTGGCTCATCATAAAGTTATTTTTGGAAATTGTATCTTTTTCCCCTTTTTCAACAAAGTTCAAATTGTTTAATCATCGTTTTCTCAAATTTTGCATTATTTATTTTTTGTATACTTTGTTCCTATAATTCAACATTCAAATTCAAAATTTTAAAATTTCCCTCTAATGCATGAGTTTTACCACTATTAGTCCTACTTATACTATCCCCGTTAGATGAAGCATTAGAATTAAGGCTTCCCAAGGTTTAATTACCGAGGACATGAAGCATAATTTTGGTGACTTCTTTAATGAGGACAATGCTAATTATTCCTATCCTAATCATGTCCCTATTTATCTAATCGATGAATCCCACGATGAAGAAGAAGCTTTGAATAGAGTTTCCATATATCAACTTTCAAAATTGGACAATCAATTTGATCACTTTCAACAATGGATGTCCCGATAATACCCTAATAGCGAAGGTCTTCCTTTAATTGAAGGCCTTGAACGCACGATATGAAGTGATAATAATGAAATTGAAATATTGCATGGAATTGCTCATATTATTGATTCCAATGTCATGCCTATAAAGAGTTGTGCCGAAACCCTAGGTTACTCACAACCTTCAACACAAGTCAATCCTTCTATTCCTTTGACTATTCCTATGACTAGTGTTCCTACTTTTACCTCAAACATCATGGCTACTTCAACTCAAAATGTCATTCCTACAACAATTAGTCATGGGGGCAATCCCTCTTCTTCATTTAACACTCCATCTTTACCTATAAGAAATCCTATTATCCCTCAACCAATCAATTTGACACAAGGGGGCAATTCATTCAACAATTTTATTCCTCCTTTAAGTGTCCCACTTCCTACTCAATCATCACCTATGTCTTCTCATAATGTTTCACCACCTTATTCAATGTCTTCTTTCAATAACATCACACCACCTTCTTAATCAACCATGTCTAACATCAATTCTTCTACTGAAGTGACCATTAATAATCTTGCTCAAACCGTGTCTTCCTTACAACAACAAATTGCTGCCATGAGTCAATCCAAGTTTATTGTGGCCACCTTTGATGTCGCAAACCCAGTTTCTTTTGATATTGTTAAAGTCATCCCACCTAAACATGTTGAGGTCCCTCAATTGGAACTCTATAATGGAAAAGGTGATCCTTTAACGCATGTCAAAACATTTCAAACCTTGTGTACTGATTTTGCTTATGATCAAAGATTGCTTGCAAAATTGTTTACAAGAACACTAAGAGATAAGGCTTTACAGTGGTATTTCTCTTTGCCCTCTTATTTTATCACTTCTTCTCAACAATTAGCAAATGCTTTCATTCAACAATTTCAAAACAACATTGGTCCTAAAATCACTTTGACTAATTTAATGCATTGTAAACAAGGTGTTAAAAAAAAAGTGATTGATTTGATTGGTAGATATAAGCATTTGTGTGCTCAAATTTCTTTTCATATACCTAATAATGATATTAAAAGAATTTTTATTTCTAATTTACAAAAAGATATTAGGGAAAATCTTCTTTTGTCTGAGTTTACTTCCTTTCTATAGTTGTGCGCAACACTCCACAATTATCAACTTGTTGTCAGTCAAATGGAGAAATCTACTCCTATGGCTTTGAGTGATAAGGAGGAGAGTGTTCAACAACCATTTGTGAAGTTCAAACCAACAAAAGTCTTCATCAAGTGCAATGATACAATCAACAACAACAATGTGAATGCTACAACAGGTGTGCCTCTTATTTCTATTTTTTCAAAAGAGAAAGACAATTTACTCCTTTGAATGAATCTTTACATAGTATTATGTCTCAGTTGCTACATTGAAATGTTATCAAACATCCTCCCATAAAACCAATTGATCCATCTAAGCTAGCATCCCCTTATTTTGATAGCAATTCCTTATGTCAATTTCATCGTTAGCCTGGTCATGATACTGAGAAGTGTTTTGCATTGAGAAGTAAGATTCAAGATTTTATTGATAATAATACTATATCTGTGGTAGGTGTCAATGATAAGGGAAACAAGTCAGCAGCTCCTCCTAATCAAAATCTTAATATTTTTAATGATCCTTTCCCTTCTCATACCTTTAACGTGATTGAGACTAAACATACCTCTTTCTCCCCTTCTAATCTTCCTACCACAACTCCAAATTTAGTAAATATTGTAGAGAAACAAGAGAGACCTAAGGATCCTTGTATTACATTTGACCCTAGTGAGACCATCAGGGCATCCGATGGCCCTTTATACATGGTTGTGAAGGTTAAGGATATACCTTGTCATGGCGCTCTTGTTGATCCCTCTTCCATGGTTAATATCATCACTGAGGAGTATCTTTTCACTTTACGATTATATAAATCAATTTATGATGACACTAATATGGTTGTGAAGTTATTTGATGGATTTTCTTGTCCTACCATTGGTTTTATCACCCTTCCTATTGAAGTTCACACTAAATCTATGGATGTCAAATTTGTTATCATTCCCTCTTCCGAGTAATTTCATGTGAAGTTAGGTTACCCTTGGCTATCTTCCATGAAGGCTATTGCTTCTCCAATTCATAACTGTTTAAAATTTCCCCACAATGAAGAAATCATAACCGTTAACCATAGCTTATTTCAACCATCCAAAAGAAGCCTAGGTGTTCCTATTGATTTGTATTGGCCTAAGTAATCTCAATCTCTTCCACAAAAGAGCGATGCTCTTTTCCAATCTTATAAAAAATGGAAGAAAGATATGATCTTATCCTTAAGTCAACCTAGATCCCCAAGAATTGACATTCCAATCATTCTTGAAGGTAATGTTCTTCCCCTAATGGATAGGACTAATCTTCCTCCTAAGGAAGATCCTCAACCTATTCCTATGGATGTAACTATGCTTTCTCCTAAGAAGAACAACAATATTCCTTCTAAGCTTAGACCTGTGCCACCTCCCCATGATGGACCTGGTCTCCTTCCTACATCTAATATTCCTCCTTTATATGGTGCAGTTCCACCTGCTTCCTCTTATAGAGAGAAGAGGCCCACCTCTCCTCATGTCCAACCTAAAAGACCTCAACCTAAACCTTCAACTATCAAAGAGGAAAATATTCATCGTTCAACAAATGTTCTTCCTTATTCTTAGCCTTCTGCTAAGACTCGATGAAATTTTTGTGCAAGAGACTACTGATGAAGACATTATGCTCAAGCTCATGAAGTTGTTCCTCAAAACATTCAATCTCCCAAGACTCCAATAGTTCATATGAGCCCATTTTCTCCTAAGCAAGATGTTGAACCTAAATCTCCAAATCGTAAGTTGAAAAAAATATGTGATGGTTTTACTTCTATTGATGTGAGAGCTCCTCTTTCTATAAATCTTGATGAAGAAATAGGTGAAAATGTTATTCGTGATGGCAATACAACTCCTAATGCTTCTGATAGTGACTATGAATATGTTGATGTCGACAAGCATTTATCATTTGAATTTTCAAAATCCCTAATCCTAGCTCCTAGAATCGAACAAAGTGACTTACCACATACCACATGAGCATAGTCCTTGTTTGGATCTGGTGATAGCTCCATCTAATGTGCTCAATGTTTCTCCTCTGGCATGTTGCCTGCCTTCCTGAAATAGTGATCAGAAAGATCGAGAGGTGGATGTTGTGCTAGATCAGCAACATTAGCATTGTAGATCATTCTTCTATGTGTATCATTGTTCTTCTATTTTCCCCTTAATGTCTACTTGAGGATGATGCAAAGAATTGAGATCTCTTTTGGTCTCTTTCATGTTGACTCAAAAGACATCTTCTATTCCCTTTCTTCCAAGGTAGTTTCCTTTCTTTGGGGAATGATGATTATTATATGCATATACATATATTATATACATGAGTTATCATACAACATACTGACCCCGTGGAAAGTGAAACTACCTCATGTTTTGTGTTCCTTATCCTTGGGTTTATTCCTCAACTGGGGGCTAAATCCTTTCCCTAATGTGTTCCCACTCTCTCTTTTCTCTCTTGGGTGTATCCTACCTTAAAGCAATTGCTCCCGATAAGGCATGCACGATTGCTTTAACATGGGGGCATACACTCCACTCATATTTTCCTTCTTGATACTTAAAATTACTTAGTGAATTGGGCTTTTCTTTATAATTTTTTGTATCCTTTCTTTTCATGACTCATAGCGAGGGAAACCTTGCTACTTGCAGTGGTGGTTCTCTTTCTCGATCTTCCCTTTTACTTTGTCAATCGAAGTCGTAACATCCTAAGTCCACTGGGGGAATGGTTTATCTTGCCTCCTTGATATGGTAGAAGTCTTTTAATCTTGTTTCCTTGTACTTTACGAGTAGTATTGACATACTCTTATACACCCGCTAAAGTGGGGGGATAAATGTAGTGTCATAAAATTGTGACCCCTACAATTTTTTATCACATTAGGGTGTTCACATTGGCGAATCGAATCCCCAATCTTGATCAGAGACCCGAGACTTGCTCATCCATGAAAATTGCACCTTTTTTTGCCCTCCGCATGTCCTGAACCTACTTCCTATCCTGAGTTAAGGGAAGGACAAGGGTGTGATGCCCCTGTCCCTACCCTATTTCAGGGCCCCTTCATCCAAACAGTGCATTGGACTTTGCAATTAAAGTGGGAAAACTTCCCCTGTGTCGGCCTATGATGAAAAATCAGTCCAATTAACCATAATCGACGAATATACATATCACATTTGCCCTCCCATTCACATAAGTTGGCATAAGCAAAAATTGGTCATAAGTTCAAGCAATCAAGCATTCAAGCATCCTTCTAAGCATTGAGAATTCTCAAATCTCCCTTCAAGGCTAGGTGTTGCATTCAAGTCAAGGATTCAACCATTGAAGAGGAGATCTCTTTCATTATTCAATTCTGCACAAGCAAATATATCTATATTCCTATTGCATCCTCCTTTGAGATAATTTACATTTCATTCTTTCATTTACATTTACTTGCAAGTACTTTCTTTCATCATTTGGTAAATTCCAAAATTGGGGTTTGACCTGAAGGAAAATCCCCAATTCCAACCCCCTTTCCTCTCTTTTCTATTTATAGGTGGCAGATGCACAACTGATCTTGCATATTTGGACTCCATTTGCAGAGGCAAAAAAACCCTTTTGGTTTCATAGATTTTTCAGAGGACCGTGTGCACTTTCAACACGGTCCTGACGACTTTTCCTCAAATTCACAAGGCAGCTTCGTCTCGACATATTATTGCCATATCTAGGTACACAGCTTCATCCCATGCCTCTATCCTGAGTTATAACCAGTTCTTTTCTACTTTTACACTTAGTCTCAAAACACATAATTCAATCATTTTCCATTCTAAAAGAGGGGTTAGCTTTTCATTTTCACACCATTATCAATTCATTTAGTATTCAATCTCTTTCCTAAGAGATTGGATCAAGTGAATTCTCCCTACTCTTTTAAATGTGATGAGAGTGAAGTGTTTGAAGGGAAATCTATAGTGAAACATTCATCTCTCCTTGGAGGGAAGAAAAGATTTCCTCTTGATCTCCCCAACATTCAGTTTTCACCACACCACATTACCTTATGTTGAGGGTAATATTCTATTAATTTTAGAGTTTTCATTTGGATTCCCTAAATTTAGAGTTTAGTTAACTTGTATTCATTTGTGTTTACCATATGTTGAGGGTAATACTCTATTCATTTGTGTTTACAGTGGTATATAGTTTAATTAACTTCTATCTATTTTCATTATTATGCATGAAGACAATGCTTATTATCAGTGAGATTTATGCTTCCCAATACTAAAATTGTTTTATGTTTCCATTTCTTGTAAAGGGAAAATAAAAAAATTCAATTATAGTATTTTTCTTTAGCAATGCCAAAGTTATTCTTAGAAGTTTTTTTTAGATGTCTAGTTTCCTGAAGATTTTAGATTCCAGAGTTAGAGGGCAATTTTAGGATTATCTGATTTCAATTTTCAGTTTAGAATAAGTTATCAATATTGGGCATACAATAATTATTTCATATTTTTTATATATTAACTCAAATATGCCCCTACCACTTTCTAGATGTTCTTTTATTAACCTTACAAGTGTAATAAACTTTTTTTTGCCATATGTGGTTTTGTAGGGAGGAGATCATGACTACACACTGAATTCCAGTACAGCCAAAAAAATCAAATTTCTTCTTTCCATTGCATCAAATGTTATCCAATTTGCATTACAAATTTGGAATGATCTTCAAAATTTTAAAAATATACAAAATAATTTTAAGAAACGTAGAATAGATTTATCTAAAATAAGACAATTGTCAAGCCTGGAATCGGATGACATGGAAATAGATTTCATGCAATCACTTCTGAACTAGAAAGTGACATTGTTGGAGTTGATTTATCTATTTCTAAATAGGAAGGAAGGATTCAAGGTGAAACCACTACATTTTTCAAGTTAGATGTGATGATGAACGTTTTCGCAACATTTTTAGGTTTGCTTATGGATTGTTTCAAAATATTTGTGAAATTTTGATTGATGACCTAAAGGAAGGTGAAATACCATATTCATTGGCTACAACTATAAGAAGTAGGGTCCTTTCAGTTGAGAAATAGGTTGCTATTGTAGTTTTACGATTGTCATATGGGATGACAATGCTTAACATTAGTGAACTATTTGGTTTTGGAAAGTCCACCATGGTTAGAGTTGTAAATAAGTTCATTAATGTCTTTTGTATTCGATTTTGAAGTCATATCCAATGGCCTAGTAACCAGATGACACTTGAGCATGTCAAAGAAGGCTTCCATAAAAAATGAGGTTTTCTAAATTGTTGTGGAGATATAAATGTGACTCACATTCATTTTCATCTTCCACCTAATGAGTGTTCCTCTAATTGGTTTGATCATGATCATAATTATAGTATGTCAGTACAAGCAATTGTTGATAGCAATATGTATTTCATGGATCTTTTTACTATTGGCAATTGACACTCATCTGGTGGTTACTGATGCTTGATTATTGGTTTAAGGGTTGTCATTGATGGGAAATATTCATGCAATCCTATCTGGTAATCATGGATCTTGATAACCAAAAGCAAATGTGAACCGGTAACCAATTAACTGGTAATTCAGGTTGAGCAAAGTAGTTTCAGTCTGGAAGATTTTCGGTGATTGTGGTGCTATGAATCATACATGGGATGATTAGGCCGATATAGAGACATCATTTTATCATCGAATTGGTGATGCATATTGTTTTTGTTGATCTGGTCAAGTTGACTCATTATTACACATTACATTTCAGGTTGACGTGATAGTTGTCTATTTTGTGATTGCGGTTTTATAAGACCAATGCAAAATATCTGTTTGGTGTGTGGTATGAAGTGATATGAGTGAGTAGTGATCAACAATCCATTTTGGCGCAGTTTCACGCACACATTCTTGATCCGGTAGCTGATTGAGATAGAAAACATAGCAAAGTTGTAGAACAAATATAGTTAGAGTTTTGGCAATTAACCGGAACTCATCCAGGCATTGTTAGATGATATTTTGTTGTTCATTGATTGTAATTCATCATTGTAAATGATCTGTAAGGCAATGATCCTTTTTAAGGGTTGTAGCCCTCATTGTAATTGAGTTGTAAGCTCTAAGTAGTGTGCCTAAATGCATGTGTATTCCTCATTTTGTAATATTGTTTTGCTACTATCCATACTGGAATAATATTGTGGGTTCAAATCCCATTGTGGTTTTTCCCATTTGGGTTTCCACGTAAAATTCTTTGTGTTATAATTTTTTGGTTGGTCATATTGTGTTTCTGCATTTTAATTTCTTGCACTTGCTTCCAGTTGACTGAGAAAAAATTTGGAAGTTTGTTTGCCAATAGATTACTGATTCAACCCCCCTCTCAGTGATCCCCGATTTCAACATTTATAGGGTGGCTTGGTTCTGTAAATGATTCAAGACTTCTATGAAATTTAAGTTTCTATAAAATGTGTGAAGGTGGACAAAGATTCAATGGACATCTAGTGTCAATCACCTCATTAAATATGAGAGAATATATTATCGATGATAGCGAACATTTGTTGTTGCCATGGTTAATTACACCTTGTCGGTGGAGGTTTGATAACTAATCAGAGAGAATTTGATTTCAAGTTATCATCGACACATATTGTGGTTGAGCGTGCATTTGGAAGACTGAAAAAATGTGGCAAATTTTGGAACCAAAGCAGTGGCATCCAAATTTGGGAGTACTTCCAAAAACCATTTTTTGTTGTTGTATATTGCATAATATGTCATTAGATGTTGTGCAGGAGGAAGATGATACATATCATTATGTTTTTGTTGAAAATGGAACAAATATGCCAATTAATGAATTAGTTTATCCAGTTGCAACACTTAGAGAAGCATTAATGACTTTTATAAATGGTGATATGAATAATGTAAGCATGTAGAACTGTAAAAATCAAAATTTAAATTGATTTATAAGGATGTAATAGATGATAACCCTTTTTGGGAGTAATATAAAGGGTTTAGCATGGATTTGTAGTATTTTTTTAATTATTTATGAAAAAATTATCAAAAATTTAGAATGAATGTTGGGTTCTATTAATTATGATTTGCAATGAATGTATAAATTTATTCACTAAAATTAATTTATTTGATGTCACTGTAGGTAGGCTTTTGTACAACAATAAAAATAGCCCAATGTAGTGTTAATCAAATGAGTTCAAAGAAGCACATTTAATTAATCAACAAAAAAGTGATGTAATTAAAAGTATTAAAACAAATATGCAAAAATAGATACATATGTATCTGCATAATTGGTCAAAGAGTGAAATACCATATAGTTTTCAGATATGTAAACAAACATATATTTTATTTTTTTAAATTAAATATATTTAAAAAAAATTACAAAAAATTGTGATGAAAAACTCATAACATCTATTAAAAAATGACATATATGCAAAACAATACATTTTAAAATAAAAATTCAATGCATCACTCAACATATGTTTATAATGTTTTTTTACAAAATGACAATGATAACAATTTGTATTTTACTCCATGATATAATTCAATAAAAATTCCTTGTCATTATGAAATCCATGTAAAGCAGTACATTATAAAATAAAAAATTCAATAGTGTTGGTGTAAATAAATATTCATTATGGATATTATTACACTTTACTTAAGTTAACTTAGGATAATTCATCTCTTCGTAGTTTGGATTTGAGAGACTTAGGGAAGTGTGCACATAGGGAAGTGTGCACATAGGGATATAGCTTGTAGGAGAAATTCTACCTTTTGTGGTCTTATTTTGCTATTACACTCCACATTTGGTGGGTCATCCACCTCTTATGGAATATTATATTATTTCTCCTACCTACCCCTAGTATTTCTTGCCTACCATTGTTTTTAATTGAGCCACATGTCATGATTGTGTGCTCGTACATCCATATGGCCTTGCTTATATAAACAGGCCTATATTCATTGTATTGGTTAATCCAGTTGATCATTTGCATATTGATGAGAATACAGTTTGTTCTTGTCATACTTTTGTCTCTCTTTTATTCTTTTCATTGTGCCCTTGATCTTGGCTAAATCTCAAATGGTATCAGAGCCATTGGGGCCTCATTGATTGGTTTTTGGAGACATCTTAGAAGACTTCTATTTTTGGATCTAAAGAACAACACTTTTTGGAGGCATCTTAGAGCATTTTTGACCTCACCATTGCGTCCGGGAGGCCGTTTCCATAAAAATTGAGTATAAAATCGACCTATTTTGGCAAAAATTAATTTTTTTGAAAATCTTTTAGACCCCTCTCCATTGAGCAGTTTGGTTTTTTGAGTCAACTTTGGAGGCTCATAACTTGCTCATTTTTGCTCCTTTTTGGGTGCAATTTTTTTTTATTTGGGCTAATTTGTTGTTCTCTTCGCAGTGGTGTGGTTATTTTTGGATTCTCTCAGTTGTACCTGTCTAATTCTCAATTCTACAACTTTAAAGGCTTCGTTTGAGCTCATACGACCTCCTTTTTAGGTGCCATGTTTTTGTAAGTGCATGTTTTTTTGTCTAATTTCATAATATATGATCATTTTTTCAGAGATTTTGAGTGGAAATTATACTTTCAGATATTGGTCTTATTTGGCCTAATTGGTACTTGTAATTTGCTTGGATCTTAGTTTAGATCTCTTGCATTATTAGTTTAAGTCTCTTTTGGCCTTATTGAGGCAGTTGTAAAATTGAATTCAAAAGTCCACTTTGCCATTTTTTTTGCAAGTGGCCCATTGTACACACACTAAGTATAAATTGTCAAATCATCATTTTTGTGTGGTGGGGGGGGGGGGGTCTTTGATTGAGTGAATTTGGGGGGCTATCTTGTGTGATTGTGCCTCTCTTTCCTTGTGCTCTTTCATTTTTGTTGAAATGAGTCCTCATAAATTTCCACCTTTAACTCCACATAGTTATGCATCATGGAAAATTAAATTATGGAGCAAATTAATGGAAAAAGGTCTCACGCATTACATAGATGGAACAATAGCAACAACACCTAATTCTAAGGCTGATCCTAATGCTCAGTTAGAATGGCTCACTAAGAATTGCATGGCTCTTGGAACTTTGTGTAAGTATGTATTAGATGACTTCATTTTTCACATTGATAAGTGTACAACAATCAAAAAGGCTTGGGATATGTTTCAAAAATTGTATGGTCAAGTTGATAAAATCAGAGGTTACAAGATTGACAATGATCTCATCAACTTGGATCCCAAGAGTTTTGATACAATCCAAGATTATGTCACCAAAGCAAATGAGCTAAGAGAAAAGCTTAAGGATTGTGGAATTGACAAAAAGGATGCTCATTTGATATTGAACTTGTTGGACAAGCTTGCACCAGAATATGCAGCATTTGTGTCTAGATTGCAAACTCATCGTTTGATAGTGGGGAGTTCCTATATTATGCCTTCATTTGATGCTTTCAAAGAAATGTTGATATTGGAACAATATAAGTTGTTGAACATGAGGCTTCTCAAGTTTTCAAATTCCAAGGCTTTGGTGGCTAATCAAGGGAGTCAAGGGAGTCAAGGCAAAGATTCCAACAAGAAGAAGAAGCAATCTAAGTCAAAGCTAGAGTAGGCAAAAAGGACAATCATCCTCTCCATCATAAGGCAATTTTTCATCCTCTTCCAAGAAGGGGACTCCACCTAAGAAGGATAAACCAACTTGTGCATATTGCAAGAAGTATGGTCATGATGAGCATCGATGCCACACCAAGAAAGTTGATGAGTTGACAAATATTCTTTAGTAGAACAACATCAACTTGCCATCCGCCTACACAAAGAAGGATTCATCTCCTTCCTCTTCCTCATAGTCTAAGGGAAAAGGGCAAGCATTTGTGGCTACAACAGGTTCTTCGCAGCAGTGGATACTTGACGTAGGTGCCTTTGATCACATGCGTTCTACAAAGGAGCAGTTTTCTTCATTGGAGCCATCTAAGGCACCTCACATTTACATAGGTGATGCTAAATAAGTAGAGGTTGAAGGGAAAGGTTCAGTTCACATGGAAGATGGAACATTTGAGAATGTTCTTTATGTTCCTAACTTGTCTACCAACCTTCTCTTTATATACCAAATCACTCACTATGGGAATGGGAAAAAGGTTGAGTTTACACCAGATTCAGTTGTAGTAAAGGAACTTGATAATGATGCCTTGGTAGCAGTTAGACAAGTCAATGACAACTCAAGGCTTTATTCATTCTCCTACTTTGTGCCAAGTTCTCCTTCTAGGGCCTTGCTTACTCATTCAAATTTAGAAAGTAAGCTATGGCATGAGTGGTTTGGTCACCTCAACTATCGCTATCTTCAGCAGCCTAGCACTAAAGACATGGTCATGGGTCTACCTCGAGTCAATTTTTCAGAGGGTGTATGTTCAGATTGTTCCATGGGCAAGCATCCCGAGGAGAAGTTTGATAACGAGAAAGCTTGGAGAGATTTGGAAGTTCTCGAGCCTGTTCATAGTGATGTAGCAGGTCCATTTCCAACACCTTCATTTAGCAAGGCCCACTATGTCCTCACCTTCTTTGATGACTACTCCAGCTTCACTTGGGTCTACATTCTCATTCATAAGAGCAAAGTATTTGACATATTTGAGGACTTCAACTCCTATGGAGAAGCAATCTGGGAAACTGGTCAAGATTCTTCGTACAGATAATGGAAGGGAATATGTAAACAAAAGACTTGAGGATTTTTGTACATTTGAGGGGATTTATCTTCAACATTCTATTGCATACACTCCACAATAGAACAGATTTGCAGAATGCAAGAATAAAACTCTCAAAAAAATAGCTAGTTGTATTATACATGCACGTTCTCTTGATCCCACCTTTTCGGTAGAGGCTATCAGTTGTGCCACACACATCTAGAATCGGGTTCCTCACAAAGCTTTGCAAGGAATTAATCCTTTTGAAGCTTGAGCTATTAGGAAACCGATTGTGAGACATTTCAGAGTCTTTGGGTGTCCAGCATGGGCTTGCATACTTCCATAGAAATGCAAGGCATTGGAACCTCAGAGTAGGCCTTGCATATTTGTTGGATATCCTGAGGGTGTTAAGGCATATAGATTGATGGATCCTGAGACACATGAGGTGTTCATTGAGAGGAGTGTTCACTTTGAGGAAAGTTGTCCTAGCTTAGCCTCTCTACCTCCTCCACCTTCCTCCATTATGGATAGTGATGCTAGTGATTCAGATGATGAGAGTCCTTACAATTGGACTCGTAGGGTTACACCTCCATAGGGTCCACTTGTAGTTGAGGATCCTTGTTCTCCACCTCCACCTAGACCTCGTTGGGCTTGAAAAACACTTATGTTAGTGGGTTCTCTTGTCGGGGATCCTTCAGATACATGGAGGACTCAATCACAACATCATGATCTTCCACATGCATTCATTGCTACCATTTCCAATCCATAGACATTTAGGGAAGCATCAAGGGTTCCTGAGTGGGACCAAGCTATGGAGGAAAAGTATAGTTCCTTGATGAGGAACAACACATTAGATTTAGTCCATCTCCATAAGGGGAGAAAGATGGTTTGATGTAAATGGATCTATCAAACCAAGTTTGCAGTGGATGGTAGTGTAGCTAAGTATAAGGCTTGGCTTGTTGCGAAAGTTTTCTCTTAGGTTCAAAGTGTTGACTATACTGAGACCTTTGCGCCTGTAGCCGAGATGAACTCCATTCGCTTGACACTTTCTATTGCTTTAGCTCATGGTTGGGTTGTACATCAAATGGATGTGAAGAGTTCTTTTCTTCATGGTGATCTTGATGAGGAGATTTATATGGAGCAACCACAGGGTTTCATCCAGGATACTTCCTTGGTTTGTAGACTAAGAAAATCTCTCTATGGCTTTAAGTAGGGCCCCAGGGCTTACTATGCCAATATGGATTCCTTTCTTCTCTCAGTAGGGCTCACCAGGTGTCATTCCGATCTGAATGTCTACATTTTGTGACAGGATGACTCTCACTTGATACTTTTGCTCTATATTGATGATTTGATCATTACAGGGAGCACCGTATCCATCATTAGCAGGGTCAAATCTGCTTTGCATGACATATTTGCTATTACTAACTTAGGTCTTTTGCACTAATTTATCAAGATAGAGATTTCACAATCACGTTTCAGGATTACACTATCGCAGCCCAAGTATGCTCTTGATTTACTTGCACGCTTTCATATGGTTGATTGTAAGCCTGTGTCGACTCCCTTTCTTTCAGGAGTCAAGCTTGAGGCTCAGTGTTCTTCTCCACTAGTTGATGCCACATTGTATCATTAGCTTGTGGGTAGTCTCATCTACTTGACTCACACACGCCCTGATATTTCATTTGCGGTTGGCATGGTTTTCCGCTTCATGCAGGAACCACATGAGCTTCATTGGAAAGCTGCCAAATGCATCTTTCATTACATCTAGGGTACATATCACTATGGGATTCACTATGCAATAGGAAAAGGACTTCACTTGGTTGGTTACACAGACTCCGATTCGGATAGCGATCTTGATGATCATAAGTCTACTTCAGGTTATAGTTTTCACCTTGGTTCAGGCCCCATTTGTTGGCAGAGCAAGAAGCAACATGCTATTGCTCTCTCTTCGACTTAGGCTAAGTATTGAGGAGCTGTTAACGCAGTGACTGGCACCATTTGTCTCTAGAAAATTCTCACAGAGTTTGGGTTCACCACTCCATGGCCAACAATTCTACATTGCGACAATCAGATTGCTATTGTCATCTCGAAGAACCCAGTCCAGCACCAGTGGACCAAACACATGGAGATCCATATGCATTATATCTGAGAGCTGATTCAGGAGCAGGTCATTGATTTGCACTATTGTCCTATAATAGACCAGGTTGTAGACATATTCACCAAACCTTTCACCGAGAGTAAGTTCCAGTAGTTGTGAGCTCTCTTGGGGGTGTCGGATGTCTCATTAGGGGGGTCAACTAACTTCTCCTTCCTCTCTTATGGGGCACTTTTTGCTCTTTGAGGTTTTGTTCTTCTTCTTTGAGATTTTTTTGTACATTCATCTCTCTTTTGGGGGGGAGTTTTTTCCCACTAGGTTTTCTCCCTTTCTTCGTTCATGAGAGATTGCATTGCATATTTTTGTTTGCATTTGTATATTGTACATGGGTACCTATCATGGCCTAGTAGTCAGGACCCATCTTGCATTGTTGACTTGAGTCTTCATTCCCCTAAGTTTCACTTAAGGGGGGGTGTTGGTGTAAATAAATATTCATTATGGATATTATTACACTTTACTTAAGTTAACTTAGGATAATGCATCTCTTCGTAGTTTGGATTTGAGACACTTAGGGAAGTGTGCACATAGGGATATAGCTTGTAGGAGAAATTGCACCTTTTTTTGGTCTCATTTTGCTGTTACACTCCACATTCGGTGGGTCATCCACCTCTTGTGGAATATTATATTATTTCTCCTACCTACCCCTAGTATTTCTTACCTACCCTTGTTCCTCATTGAGCCACATGTCATGATTGTGTGCTCGTACATCCATATGGCCTTGCCTATATAAGCAGGCCTATATTCATTGTATTGGTTAATCCAATTGATCATTTGCATATTGACGAGAATGCAGTTTGTTCTTGTCATACTTTTGTCTCTCTTTTATGCTTTTCATCGTGCCCTTGATCTTGGCTAAATCTCACAAATAGATCATTCAGCATCTATTTATAATAATTTTTATAAAATTAGAATGACAAAATTTTTGTTCTATTCCTTGACATAATTTAATAAAAAGTCATTATTAAAATTGCACACTACAATAGACACAATTGTGCTCAGATTACATAATCCTTAAATTTAGGGGCTAATTTTTTTAAGCCGAATCAAACTATTCATGGGACCACCAACTTCTATCAATTTAGGAGCATAAATTTTTAAGCAGAATTGCACAACAAATTTCATGGGACCACCTGCTTTCAAAAATTCCTCAAAAATCTTAGTGGCACCCACTCTATATTTTAGGAAGCCCCCCTCGATAGGACCCCAGCCTAAGGGTATGTCCCCATGCAGCTAATTAGCTTATTTTGGCTAGCAGCTCCTACGCAACATTTTGTGGAGCAATTTGTGGACCAGGTGGCCGCATGGATGGTAAAAGAGTTGCTTATTTCTATGCAATCTTTTTAAATAATTTTGTAAATAAAATTATTAGTTTTATTTCTTACAAATAAAATTTGCATGCAAAATTGTAAGCAAAGAAAAAGGAGATGAAAAAAAATGGTGAAGCCACATGTCAACTTTTTCAATAAGCAGTTGCTGCTTATTTCTAGCCCCCCTTTTTTATTCCAAGCTTATTTTTAATTTTTAAGCAGCGGCCGTTCCACTAAAATAAGGAAAGATTTTTTTAATCCTTTTCTCCTAATTAAACTTTTGCATGGGAACACTCAACTGCTTAAATTTAAGCAGAAAAATGCTCATAAGAAATTGCATGAAGACATGGGGTAAGCCTCTCTTTTTATAGAGATCATAGCCCCTTTCAAATCATGCTAACTATATAAATAGAACATGTACCTAAAAATAGGAGAGAATGAAACCCTCTCGACATGTATTTCCATGCATTGTAATTTTTAACTGCCAGTTGTAAACAATAATGCAAACAAAGGAACTGCATGCTCTGATGGTGGAACTCTCAGTGAGTTGTTCAAACTATAGCTCAACATTAGCTCTCAACATTTATCACCGTTCCCCGACTCATCTCAATAAACTCCAGTGCTAGTATATTCCTCAACACCACTTCAGTGAACACGTCAGTTACAGTCAACTGTGGAGGATAAAGTGTTTCGGAATACTTATCGAATCTGATTTTCTGCCCGTTCTTGCCAAGTACAAACGGTGTCAACGTAATGCCTTGTTTAACCAGCTTCCTGGTGTTCACCTTAAAATCCCTTGGGGCGGTTTTGGCATTCACCTTAAAATCCCTTGAGGGCGCTATGGTAGTAAGGCCCCAGCGACACAATTCGACGAGAGTATGCCTCTTGTTTCGCCTTCATCACAGCTTCTAAAACGCGCCAGATCACTTTGCCATTTGAAACACCACCATTATCATTATCATCACTATCGCCATCACCATCCCATGATCCAAGTATCTTTTCCACTTCAACAATCCATTCATCTTAAATAAGTTCATCACTTGAACCAACATTCAGCGCCATAAATTCTAACAAGCTAAGTCCAAGGCTGAAAAAATATACCCAGTGTGGAGAACGATCTACTATAAATAAAACGATTAGTTGGGCTTTTATGATGTCACTGTCATTGTTATCACTGTCACAGTTCAACTTTAACATTTTTTCAAACAATCATTTTTACAAGGTATCGATAAAGTGCAGTACCTCCGTCCTTCCCTGCCTATTAACGTTCATAAGTGCGACAACCAAAAATAAATTGATCTAAAGAATCTATCTCCGTATGAAGAGAGCATAACTATTTAAACATCATACATTAAGTTTATACTTTTAGGCTTAAAAGTTTTAAATAGTCAGAGTTGACTGACATTTTCTAGGCCTAATATGTTGCTTAATGTATATGATCACACTAAGAATGCACTTCTATGCTTAAAAGTGTTAAACACTCAAAGTTGATTAACACTCTCTAGACTTAATATGTTGCTTAGTGTGTGTGGTTTAAGGCTGGCCATGTGTGAAGAGTCTTTCAACATAAAATCTTCTATATTCCACACTCTTTGAAAGGAATGCAACTCCCTAGTTACCACCCATGTTCTAATAACTGTGTATTTCTTGTTTATTCAATTCTTCAGTTACTAATTTTAAAGAAAAAAATGATAATTAAAACTCCATTAATAAATTTTACATATGTTGAGCCTCTACACACAAAAATCATATATACACAAGAAGAATTTAGAATATCTAATTATTTGTTTGTATATTTTTAAGAGCCTTCATAACAAATTACTAAAAATAGTGTACATATCATAACTAATAAATGACCACAATATATTCCCATGTAAACCTTAAATATTTTATGAACATGAAAAGCTTATAAATAAAAATGATACCAACAAGATAACATGAAAATAAAAAACACATTTCTACCTCGATGTCTCCTTCTATCTAGTAACAATAACATGCACTCAAAATGTTATCTAACAATCACATACAATTACGTACATGCATTCAATCTAGAGATAAGAAAATAAAAATTGAACAATAAACATATTTTTTACCCTTCAGGAGAAAATAGACTATTCTTAGTAATATTAGAAATTTCATAAAGATCTAGAAAAAGCCTATATAAATAAGCTTAGACCTTAAAAATGTACATAGGATGTATTGTTTAAATTCATCAATTGTTTAAAGGAACTTGTTAACTTTTCTTTGATTTTAATACAATCTTTAATCCAATAAGATGCATGCACATATAGTGATATAGAGATACTTAGAGAGGGAAAGACTATATTATGGAGTTGTGGAGGCACTAAGATGTAGAGATAAAGAGGATGGGTGGGACAAAGAGAGAGTTAGGAAAAGGGGTATGGATGGATGGGGAGAGAGAGGGTTGGAATGGAAGAGAGAAACAGTAGAGAGGGAAGGGAGTAAGGAGGGACAAGTAGGGAACAAGAAATAGGTAGATAGATCTAGAGGTGAGAAAAAGAAAATAGAGAGTGAAGGAGATCCATGGAGTGCGAAAGGTAGGAAGAGAGAGAGAGGACTTAGAGAAGGAATGAGGGGGGTTGGTGAGAGATAGAGGTACTAAAAAGAGTAGAGAAGGAAGGAGCGAGAGATAGGGAGGGAGGTAGGGAGAGATAGAGGTAAAGAGAGTGGGTGCGACAAAAAAATTGGTTCAAAAATCTAGATGTGAAAATTTATGAGTAGGAAGAAGAGAGGACCTAAAGAGGGACAGAGAGAGAGATAGAGAGAGAGAGAGAGAGAGAGAGAGAGAGAGAGAGAGAGAGAGAGAGAGAGAGAGAGAGAGAGAGAGAGAGAGAGGTTCTCGAAGAAAAGATTAGAGGAACGAGAGAGGGAGAGAGATAGGTAGGGGGAGGGAAGGAGGACCTAGAGAGGGATGGAAACAAGTTGGTAAGTGTATACAGTGGAATTTGGAATATTAAACTATTGTAAAACCAACAAAGATCCAACCACATAAAAAACCCTAGTTCTATGTAATTAAGTTCCACCATACACTAATGAAAAACCTAAAACATGCAAATACACACAAATAGAAAGATTATACCATTCACGTGCTTAGTAGGGTTTGATCTCCATTATTTCCTATCTCCATTGATATTGATTGATATGATTTCTCTTATATTTTATGTGTGTAGAAGAGCTCAACAAAGAACAGATTGTGGTTGTGTAGATGTTTGAGTGATTGATCGTAGGAGGTTATTAAGATTGTTTGATTAGATTAAGGTTTTGAAAGGATGGAGGAATCCTCTTATATAGAAGACACCTTAGAAAATGGAAGGATAATATTAGGAGGTGAAAGGATAGGGTGTGTGTACCAAGATGGTGTGCAAGAAGTAGACACACCCAAAAAAAACATGAAAAAAAACAAAACACGCATGGGGTATTTCAATTTTAAAAAACCCCATACGCATTTAGGCTCGTTTTGCGAGCCTAACTGAAGCTAAATCACATATGGGGTTTAAAGTATAATAACCACATATGCATTTTAGAAACTAAAACCCCGTACATAGTTTTAGTTTGTAAACCACATACGCGTTTGTCTATCAATAAAATTTAAATTAGTAATATGGACTTGTATGCAATTGATTTAGCATTCCATTAGGTTTTTCGACAGGATATATACATAAAATATAACATTTAAGTATAAATTATACTTTAAATTATATTTTATGTATATATTGTTAGGATGTTTGAGAGTGCTTTCAGATCTCTATGAGTTATAATGTAGATTCTAGTTTTTTGACTATTCTTATAAATTTCAGACTTAGTCAAATTTCAGTAATCAGCATGTTCATATCAGCATTATCTCTCTCATCTCTTCCCTACATTCCCCCTCTCAATTCCCTAACCCCTACTTTTTTTCCTCTTAGGCCTCTCCCTCTCTACTTTCTTCCCTCTCTCAGGTATCTCTCCCTCTCTTTCTCAACTCCCTCACCCTCTTTCGCTCTTTCGTCTATCCCTCTCTTTCTCTCCCTCTCTCAGATATCTCTATCTATCACTCTTTCCCCCTCACTTTGGTGCCTCTCTCTCCCATTCTCTCACTCTCCCTCCCCCTCCCTTTCTCTTCCTCTTTCAAGTATTTCTTTCCCTCTAACTCTCTTTCTCTCTCCCCTTCTCGCTCCATTTCTCTCTCTCAAGTCTCTCTCCTTCTCTCTATCAAGTCTCTGGCTACCAACCTCTCTCTCTCTCTCTCTCTCTCTCTCTTGCACTTTATTTCTCTCTCATTCTTTCTCTTAAGTCTCTCTCCCTTTCTTCCTCTATCTCTCTATCTCACTCTCCTCCTTTGTCAAGTGTATCACTTTCCCACTCTTTCCCTACCATCCCCCCTCTTGAGCTCTTTCTCTCTCTCCCATTCTTTATCTCCAATGTCTCTCCCTCTCATCCTTTATCTCTCTATCTCAATCTCCCCTTATCTCTCTCTCTCATTACCTCTTTCTCACTCTCTCCCTCTCACCATCTCTCCCTCTCTTTGCAACTCTCTCTAGTTTCTTATACTCTTGTTCCATCCCTTCCTCCCTCTCACTTACACTCTCTCTATCTCTCACCCTCTCTTTCTCTCTATCTCACCTTCCCTCCCTCTACCTCTTACGTCTTTAACTCACCTTTACTCCCTCCACCTCTTAGGTATCTCTTTCTCTCTCAATCCTTCCATCCACCTCTTAGATATGTCTATATCTCTCCCACTCCCTATCTTTCGCTCTCCCCCTCTCTTAGGTGTCTCTATCCCATTCTCTCTCTCTCTCTGAGTCCTCTTCTTCGCGTTGCCCTCTATCTCTATTTCCCTCATTTAATCTCTCTCTTTCTCTCTCCATGTCTCTTCCCCTCCCTCTCTCTCTCTCTCATTTATCTCTTCTCTCTCCCTCTTAGTTTCTATCTCTCTATCTCACTCTTCTCTTATCTTAGGTGTATCTCTCTCCCATTCCCTCCCTTTGCTCCCCCTCCCTCCCTCTCTAGGGTCATATGGTATCCTAGGGATCCATGCATGTGTCCTAAGGGGTCATAGGACCCCATATGACCCCTTAGCACACTATACAACCCATAATGACACCAAATGGTGTCCTAAGGGGTCATAGGACACCATATGACCCCTTAGCACACCATACGACCGGTAATGAAACCAAATGGTGTCCTAAGGGGTCATAGAACACCATATGGAGTTCTAAGGGGTCATATGGTGTCCTAAGGGGTCGTAGGAGACCATATGACCCTAACAACACATAAGGGCTCATATGGTATCTGAAGGGGTCATAGGACAACATATGAACCCTTAAGAGACCATACGATACCATATGGTGTCCATAGGGGTCATATGGTCTCCTAAGGGGTCAAAAAATGTACCATATGACCCCTTAGGACACCATACAACCCATAAGGACACTCCTAAGAGGTCTTATGGTGTCCTAAGGGATCATAGAACACCATATGACTTCTTGGACACCATACGAACCATAAAAACACCATAATGAGTCCTAAGGGATCATATGGTGTCCTATGGGGTTGTAGGACACCATACGACCCCTAACGACACCACATGGTGTCCTAAGGGGTCATAGGATCACATATGACCCCTTTGGACACCATACGACACATAACAACACCATATTGTGTCTTAAGGGGTCATATGGTGTCCTAAGGGGTCATAGGACACTATATGATCCCCTAGGACATGATATGACCCCTATCAACACCTAAGGGGTCATATTGTGTCCTAAGGTATCATAAAACACCATAATACCCCTTAGGACACAATACAACCCATAACAACACCATATGGTGTCCTAAGGGGTTATATGGTGTCCTGAGGGGTCGTAGGACACCGTATGACCCCTTAGGACTTTCATATGGTCTCTATCTCTTTCCATCTAACTCTTTTTACCTCTCCCTCCCAACCCCCTTCTCCCTCTCACCCTCTATCTCTATCTCTATCTCTCTCTCACTCCCCCTCTCTTAGGTGTCTCTCTCTCTCTCATTATCTCCATCTCTCTCTATCTCTCTCTCCATCTCTCCCTACTCCTCCCTTTCCCTTTTTATATCTCTCTCTCCCTCTCTCTTAAGTGTCTCTCTCTCATTCTTTCCATTCTCACAATTCTTTCCATATCCCTCTCTCCCCATCCCCCTCTCTCCCCTGTCTCCTTCTCTCCCTCTCTCCCTCCCTTCCTCTGTCACTCTTTGTCACTCTCACCCCTCTCCCTCTCTCTTAGGTGTCTCTCTCCCATTCTTTCCATTCTATCCTCTCTCTCTCTCTCTCTCTCTCCCTCAAGTGTCTGTCTCCCTCTTTTTCTCTCTTTCCCTCTCTCCATCCCCCATCCTCTCTCTTCCCTCTCCCTCTCTCCTTCCCATCATTTCCCTCCCTCTCTCAAGTGTCTCTCTCTCTCATTCTTTCCCTCTCTCCCTCTCTCCCTTTCTCTTTCTCCCTCAAGTCTCTCTCTCTTTCCCTCTAACACTCTTTCTTTCTCTCCTATTCCCTTTCTCTTTCTCTCTCCAGTATCTCTCCCTCTCACCCTCTCTTTCCCTCTCTCCCTCCATCATCTCTCTTCTCTCTCCCTCTCTCCCTCCCAAGCCTAACCTGAGAGAGAGAGACCTAAGAGAGAGAGATAGAGACTAAGTGAGCTGGAGGAAGGGATGGAAAATGAGTATGAGACTAGAAAAAGAGCCTAGGTGAGAGAAAGGGGTGGAGGAAGGGAAGGGTTGAGAGAGAGACGTTGATGGAAAGAGAAGAACATACTAGAGATAGATAGAGACTATGTGAGAGAAAGGGAGGGAGGAAGGGAGGGGTTGAGAGAGAGAGAGGGAAAGAGAGAGATATCATGTCAGAGAGTGGGAGGAAGGAAGGTGCGGCTCTCTACTTTTGTCTTTCTCACTTCGTCCCTCCTTCCTTTCCTATCTATTTTTATTTATCACACACTTAAAAATCCCTTTCCTTCTCTCTACCTACCACTCTTTTCATCCCTCACTACTTTTAACTCCCCTAACTCTCTACATCCTTCCCTTCATACTCTCTCTCTCTCTCTCTCTAAATATCACCTCTACTTCTATCTATCTAACCTATCTATATCTCTCTATCCTTCTCTTTGCACCTCTCTCTATCTATCTAGGTATTTAGATAAATATTTTAAGTGGGGGTGCAAAATGGTAGGTAGATTATGTAGATAATAAGAGCTTAGTGATTATTGAAATTTGATTATGTTTAAGAAATTATAATATCTAAATCTTGGGGAGAGAGGTGAAGAGAGGGTGGGAGAGATAGGAAAATAGATAGGTATAGAGCTTAGGGGAGACAAATAGTGTGAGATAGAGAGATAGCAAGTCAATGATGATACAAGCTTACTGATTACTAAAATTTGACTAAGTCTAAAAAATTATAGGATCTCCTATAATATGGAATCTGCATTATGACTCCTAGAGATGTGAAACCACTCTCAAACATCGTGACAATATAAACATAAAATATAACTTAAAGTATAAGTGGCATTTCTCTTTGTCATAAAAGACAAAGAGAAATGCCACTTATACTTAGATGTTATATTTTATGCATATATCCTACTGGAAAACCTAATGGAATGCTAAATGAATTGCATACAAGTCCATATTACTAATCTAACTATTAATTTGAACCCCGTACATGGTTTGTTTTCTTAAAACCCCATATGCAATTTTGTTTATTAAAACCCCACATGCAATTTTGTTTATTAAAACCCTATATGGGCTTCATAGTCAAAATACCCCATATGTGGTTTTGTTTATTAAAATCTTGTACATGCTTCATATTCAAAATACCTCATACGTGCTTCAATTTATTTAGGCTTGTTAATAGGCTTGAATGAAAAAGCTGAAGGTTGGAAGTTTGGTTTCCCTCCATTTCCCTCCTTTTTGACGTGTTTTGTTTTATCAACTTGGTTTCTCAACTTTGTCATCATCAGGTTTACACTTCATCAATTGGGTATTCCTAAAACCGCCACCATATTTTCACCCATCTTCTAAGCTTTCTAACCATATAATTTTTTTTTAAATTTGAGCAACAATAACATATTATTCTTGAATTTATTTTACCAGTGTCTCCATAGTTCTCAAAGACATATGTGTACCGATTTTTTAATAATTTTTAATCTACTTATCCAAATTTAATATATATATATATATATTATTGTAGTGCACTTGATTCTTTACAATTTTTTTTTTTTAAAGTTTTTTCGATTGTTTTGGTGCAAGTTATGCTTCGCGCACAAACAGGTACCTGATTTTCAGGATGTGCTCGATTCGAAAAATCATAAAAAAAAATACTCAACAAAAAATTAAAAAAAAGTACACAACTTCTAGTGCTCACTCTTAACTATCTTTCTACCAAACAATTTGTCAAAATACTAAATCTAACTATGAATTTTTTGATGTGCATGTGAGACACAATGTTATGTTTTTCAGAAAAAATTAGGATCTATTTTTCGTGCGTGAAGGATTTGACCCCCTTCATATTATCCAATTTTGAAAACAAATAGTAGTTTGGAAACTAGATTCAGAGTACTACAATCTTTGTTATTTGAGTATCTTCATATCTTGAGTGGATGACTCTCAAGTTTCTCCTCCAAGTTCAAGTTTACCTAATTTCAGAAAAAAAAGTGTCCACTTATACCCCCCTTTTTGCACACCATCTTGGTGCACTTACTCGATAAATGGTTGGCTAAAATTAAAGGGTAGATAGAGAAAATAGGAGAATATTAAATAGGTGATTAGTCGAAAATTAAGAGATGAATGACAAGTGTCATGGGGGAAAAGGATAATGAATTAATTAAATAAAGTTCTATTTAATTAATAGAACAGGTGGGGTCGATTAAATATTTATTTAATTTATAGAAAAGATGGAAGGGGATAAATAAATTAATTAAATAAATAAAAATCTATTTAATTAATAGAAGTCTTAGGATGAAATAATTAAATAAATAATATTTAATTAGGCTAAGACAATTTTAGGTGCCTACAGTAAGAGATATAGAGAGTTAGGTAGAGAGATAAAAAATAGAGTTTCTTAAAAAAGAGTAGAAAAGGAAGGAGAGAGAGGGGAGAGATAGGTAGGGAGGAAGGGATGGGGTGAGGGAAGGAGAGGTAGAGTTAAAGAGAGTGGGAGAGAGGTGGTTAGGTAGAGAGAGGGAAAGGTAGGTAGTGATCTAGTACTAACATTATATTGCTGAAATTAAGAGCAACCACATATCCACACTATCAAGAACACATCTGCATAACACTTAATAGAGGTTTACACAAAGTTAGGACATTGCATTTAAATATTATTTTCATTCTTATTATTGTTTTATATTTTCTCATGCAAACATGTTGGTGAAATTGATATGAACAATACACTTTTAATTTATTTAAATAATTGTGAAAAATTAATTCATTTTATTTAAGTAATAAAAATAGGGCTAGGGGCCTAGCTTGATTGGCGAGAGCTTCTAGTGGTGAAGCACAAGGTCATGAGGTCACATAAAAATTTTTACCTAACACATTGCAGTTTATAGGGGGTGTTATACCTGATTCCCGCAGTCTAAAAAAAAGCTAAATAATAATAAAAAAATAAACAAATGCGAATGAAAGATAATAAGAAATATTTGAAAAATAATAGAAATGATAAAATAATTAAAAAAACAAAAATATTTTAACATCTACAATATATTTACACTAGTTTAAGTTAAATATGAAAACATAATAAAAATATTAAATTATTACAATATTACAAAACTTTGCATAAAAAAACTTTCACTTCTAACCTAGAGTTTTAATGGACAGTCTCGTTACTACGTTTTTAGCTTCTATTCTTTGTAATCTTATTTCAATATAAAATATTTACCATCTTTATAATTGATACCTGTTAAATTCATACATTTTAAATGATAAATATAATCAACTTAAGAAAACTTATTATTAAAATTAACATTAAAATTATTACATTACAAAACTTTACGTGAGAGAAAAGATATTCCCAATTCTATTCACAAATATTTGGTAGACACGGTCAAATTAAAATTTGACCATCATTCTTATGGGAGATAAGGGAAGCATACTAATAGTTGTGATAGCTGTCTTCGTGCACACACAGATTCTAAATGGTACATTGGATTTTGACAATTTCTTTTTGTTGGACCTTCACATGTGACTTACTTGCTTATAGCTATTGTTTTGAATTCTAGGTAGTAATGATGCATGTTGTGGGATCCATTATGCACACAAGGGTCAAAAAGTACACTTTTCAAAGTGTCACTCGATACATGCTTAAAAGATGACCCAATAACCGTGCACTTAAAATTGCTAATACTTATGCACAAATGTCCCAGTAATCGTGCATTATGGGTACCAATAAAGACACACAAATGGGTCAATTATGGTCCAAAAAAGCTAAAAAAATGATCCAGTATTGATAGAAATTTAGTAATAAACTTTTAGTCCATAGTGAGTCCCATCTACAAATTTGTACTTGTTAGGATGTGATAACCTTTGAGTTTACAAATAGGGATTCAATGGCATATCACGTTTTGTGTTCAAATCATGTTGGATTGCTCAGCGTACAGATTGTTATGGCGAAATTTGTCGAGCTCCATCCCGCTAGTGTTTGGCAATTGTGGAAGAAGTAAAGAATGAAGGACGTCATTAATCTGGCTCCAAAATGGTTCGCTAAACTTCATTATACACTTTTTTGAAAAATGAAAGATGTATAATTTTTTATTAACCTTCGTGTTATGCAGAAATCGTGACTTTTTAGAGCCAATTTAACCAGACCCGTCTATTCTTGCTCCAGAAGTGACCTATTGTACCAATGACATGCATCGACATACATGTTCGAGACATGCATACCATGCCAATTTGTCGCAGCCGTCGAACCCATAGAAAATGACATGGACTTGTCCTGGACTCGCTGGTTTCAAATGTCAGGGCTCACACGAAACTACGTGGACATGCCAAAGGATGATAGATCCTGGGCCACGGCTCGCGACGGTGTGTTGTGCATAACATGCACATTAAAGCCATGAAAAACAAATAACTGGTGGCAACTGTAAATGACCACGTTCGGATGACAAAATGATGAGAAAAAGAGGGCGTAGGCTTCCAAAATGCGCTGGCTCCCTCCAAAACCTCTCGTACATATTAGTGACAGGTGACTTAGTCCTTAGTCAATCACAGTCGTTAATTGAAAAATTGACATTGTACAATGTGCCACTAACATGCGTGTTAGGCAAACCGTACTTCGCGTCTGTGTACCTCCATTTTAGAATACCTGGTGCCATTTTCTGCCTCATGTGGAAAAAAGGAGGACTAATGGGACTAATGCAATCATAGCCGTTCATTGAAAAATCGACGATGTATAACGTGCCACTAACACGCGTGTTAGGTAAACCATACTACACATCCCTGTACCTCCATTTCAGAATACCTCGCACCATTTTCTACCTCATGTTGAAAAAAGGAGGACTAATGGGACTAATGCATGATTAAAGCAAGTGTCCTCATTATTGGGCATCCTCATTGTTGAAGTCTTTTGCTATTGTTGAAGGGAAAGAAGGGCTTGAAGGAGGCTGTGAGTTATTATTAAAGGGCAACTTGCGTTGTTGAAGGAGGCTTCATTTTTTAAGGTTGTCAGGTATGTGGACAAGTCATTTTTTTCTGTTTGTATATTCTGGGTTTCAATTCTTTGTTTGCATTTTTTATTTTGCTTTATATGCAGTGGGAAAATTTTCTTGTTTTTCTTTATATGTAGTGGAAAATTTTCCTTGTTTTGCTTTAGTGGGAAATTATTCGTGTTAGGGTTAGATATCACTTGGGACGCGTCTTTGCTAGCTCCAAAAAGCCATGGTAGTAGTTGTGATAAAACGTGCAAAAAATACGCGTGTTAGTCTTGTTGTACAGTCATTTTGGAGCCAGAATAGACACGTCCACCGCATTAGGGTTAGAGTTGGTGTTAGGTTGCTCACGTCCATTTGGTCTGTCATGTTTAGGCGAAGCTATTGAAACTTTATTTTCGCTACAACCTTCATTGATGGACATTTCCACTATTGCACTTTTCGGTATACGTCTAACCGATAGCCTCATTGGTTATCGACAAGACAATTTTATGCTTTTGCCGCATATGTTCACTATACCGATGAGCCTTATCGCTATATGCTTCTCTGATATAACTGTCATTGACTTCATAATTTAATCAGCAAGAGTGATGCTGATAGGTCTGACCTTGGATTTCCATGCATTGTTATCAGTATATGATACTTTGATCAACAACTAGTATTTATTGCATATTTTTATTGGGGTTA
Organism: Cryptomeria japonica; assembly: GCF_030272615.1. Taxonomy (NCBI): domain Eukaryota; kingdom Viridiplantae; phylum Streptophyta; class Pinopsida; order Cupressales; family Cupressaceae; genus Cryptomeria; species Cryptomeria japonica. Next base: position 698,972,929 of record NC_081408.1, read on the forward strand.
CTTATCCCGATAGTTTAACTTTCTATTATTTATAATTTTTACTTCCATAATCAAGCAGGAACTTCTTCCATCCATAAGGGGGCGCCTTTCTCATTATGCTTCTTGAGATACACACTCGTCTATTCTGGCTCCAAAACCACAGTAAGGATTTACTAGAATAGTCGCATGCATGTTAGTCATGCAATAGCCGCGGCCATGCGAACTCCACCATATGGATTGACTAACACGCATGTTATTCCTTCCATGATTAACAATTAAATGTACCCAATTACGCTGACAAGCTCATAGATCTAATACAACTCATTCTAAGACAACAATATACGTAAAATATATAGTATAAAACTAATATTCAAATTATTTTCAAATGATTCAAATCAATATGTAGAAATACCCATATAAATTTGTAGATAATTTTACACAAGTTTTTTGGTCTTCTTATTTTAATATGATTTACTATTTATTACATAAATATTCTACAATAACAAAAAAAAGTTTGTTTTGGAGCTGCGGCCGAACACGTTTATTCTGGCTCTAAAAAGAAAGTATGGATTGACTAACATGCATTTTAGTCATGCATGCGTGTATTCTGGTTTGAAAATGAATTACGGATTTACTAATACGTGGGTTAGTAGAGAATTTTATACCATTGATTTTGCAATTAACAGCTACAATTGACTAACCTGTCGCTAACACGTTGTATGAAAGGTCCTCTTTGGAGTGAGATCACCTATTGTGTAGTGTGTTAGCATTGTGTTAGTCAATCGCTTCCCATTGATTGCAAAATCAATGGTGTAAAGTGTGTGACTAACATGCGTGTTAATCATTATGTACTACCGTTTTGGAGCAGTCATGCGCAAAAGCGCATAACGCGCCTGGTTAGTCAAAGAAACCTTTTATTAGTTGTGTGAATCATATGAATCCAAGGTCTTCATAGGATATCATGATATGGATATGTGTAAGTGTACAAAAATGTCCACAGACTATTGTGCAGAAACTTAGATTCCAGAATAACATGTAACATCCGGTAGATGAACTTAGTTATTAGAAAACACTAAAAAATTAAGGCATAGGTTGATAAAAATTTAAATAATTTATAGACATTTCTATTAGTCTGACAAATTTGCATGTCCATTTTGGAATCATAGGTATCTTGATTATAAATATGGAGGCCAACTTTTCTTTAGAGACAAGCAAAACACAGGTCGCATTTTGGGGACGAATAAGCGATGATAGGTTGATGAACCTGTTTATCTATGAAGACACTGCATTCCTTTCAGCAGTGAAGTTGATCCTTGGACCTAAGTATGTAGATGGTGGATGGAAGTACAAAATGAATGCGTAAATAGTGTCTCTGTTTATGGCATGGTGTTTGGAGCTCTGATGTGTTCTGAAAGTAAAAGAAATCATGAACAAGTGTGTCAAGAAGGAATGGCTAAGTGGAATGGAAGTTGTATTAGGTTTGGCACAAGACATGGACAACTTTGAAAGTGTGGATAGAGTGTGGATTCACGTGAGTGAATTCACTCCTCCCTTGCAACCGTTCTTCCTCTAGAACGCCACATTCGATAAAGAGGCCAGAAGAAGTGTAGCACAGGCTAGAATTCATGGTATTGTGCAATACCTTGAGATGGTCGATGTCTGGGAAGGGTGTGTGGAGATGGAAAAATGGGGACCTTGGTTGGAATATACAGCACTTATGCAATGAACTATTCCTGCATGCACAAAATGACGGGGTCGACCTTGTGGAAGAGGAATAGCTAAGAAGGGTTGTGTGCTACAGTTCAGTGAAGGCTCCAGCAGGGACACATAAATGAACCAAGTTAGGAACATGGAAGTGCTGGATGTGGAAGAGGGCATGGTCATTGTTCACCTAGAGTAGCGAGATGGCACATACAACCTTTATTGAAGCAAGGACTGTGTTTATTTTTTTAAATGTTTTTGAATGTGTTATGTATGGACCGTTATGTATACTAGCTTCGATGTTCTAGTCGGCTAGCCTTGGAGGTTTATCTTTTAGTTTTCAGAATTAATATAAAATATAGCTTTACCGGACAAAAATAAAAATTGTTGACACCAACTGATACTCTTATCTTCCCTGTTTTGAAATTGTTGTTAACATTTCATTATGTATTGTGAAAAAACAAGTGCTTTTGGTTGTATGTGCATGAAATTATTCTATAGCATCAAACTTAAGCATTTCAATATATGACTACAAATAAAATTAAATTCTTGTAGCACAATTGAGTTTCTATTTTGGCTCAATAAGAAATTGGAGGATTTCAATATATATGGTGGAAAAAAACTGATAACCTTATCTTTCTCTTCTCTACTTGGCTTTGTCTCCCTCATCGAGTATCGGCGTAATCCAAAACTCCTCTCACCAATGATTTGAGTTATCCCAATGACTTAGTATTTCTACCTTTCAGTATTGTCTCATCGAAGTAAGTTATGCTGATGATATCACCTTTTCTGTCTAGCCCATCGGGTATTGGAGTAGCATGGGATGACATTCTCCGATGACCCTGTTGGTCACTAAGTCACGATGGGTAAAAGGACTTGCATATTCCAATCATGGTCTCATGACCACTATTGATTTTCCTTAGACCTGACCATAGTTTAAAGCACTTTTTCCTCTTCACACTTTCTAGGCCCACCATTCAGTTGTTCATCCATGAAGAGCAAATGACTCGCAACTCTTCATCGTGTTCTAGCGACAATCGTTAGATCAAATCCTTACTGCTCAAAATTTAAGATCCTTTCATCACTTAACTGCCAACGCTTAACTACCAACATTGGTTCTTTGACTGGCCCTACCATTAGCGGCTTGTCGCTGAGTCGTGATGGGTATTAAATGTGCAACTTCCCATTGCGGTATCACGACTGCCGTTGGATCAAAACAAACCTGCCCGACTTTTAAGAACCTGATTCATACATTAGAAAACAATACTTATACTTAGGAAAATTAAAGCGATCCAACTTAAAAGACGAAACCCGCCTAGACTTAAAACTCAAATGGCCCCTTTTCAATGACATAAAGACCCTTTTGGTTAAGTGGAGAAAAAGGTAACGAACAAATAGATTTTCTTTAGAGACAATAAGACATGAAGGATTTTTATCAAATGTTCTTGAAATTATTAAAAACACAAAATTCATAATTCATGGACAGATTGTTGCGGCAGTGCGAGTTGACTAACACGCGTGTTAGTGTCATGTTTTGCATTGTCGATTTTGCAATAAAGGGTTGCGATTGACTAACCTGTCGCTAACATGTTGTACGAAAGGTCCATTTTGGAGTTAGAATAGATGTAGCCTGGCTATTCTGGCTCCAAAATAGACCTTTTGTACAGCATGAAAGGGACGTGTTAGTCAATCCTAGTTCTATATCACAAAATCAATGGTTTAAAATGCACGACTAACACGCGTGTTAGTCAAACTGCTCGTGAACCTTTGCTCAGGTGAAGAGCAATAGAAATTTGTAAGCACACATCAAACCTGGACCAAAAGAAATTACAAACACCTCCTGATTAATAAATAACATACAATAAACCACTATGAAAGAACAGTAGCAAGGTCAATCCATTTGGTACAGACTGCTGCTACAAAATGACAAAGTTACAAGGTAAAATATTGAAATTGTCTTCAAAATCTATTCAAAGTTGCTCACAAATGTTCCAACTCATTTAGAATCATTCTCAGAGCATTTTATATGCCATTTTGGTCATAATCAACTCTTCATCTATTTCCTAACCACCAATTTGTTAAAACATTACAAAGTTTCTCAAAAAGTTACAAAAGGTTGTCAAGCAACAATGACAACTTTTGCTCAAATGTGCATTTTTGCCTTTTATGCATTTTTAGTTATACTGAACCTCCTAGCATGACTTCCTAACATTAAATTTACATGCATAAATTCCTAATTAGGCTTTACAAATTGTTTTAGATCATAATTCAAATTTATGCCATTTTAGGATTACAAGGGCTCATAGGCCAGATTTGAGAAAAGTAATAACCTAGGTGACAATCATCCTTCAAATAACTATCAAACTGGTGTAGGAGCACCCCAACAATGAATCCCCTTTCCATTTTTCATGTTTTTTGTAATAAAGATCCATTTTTGTAAGACCAATTGTCAAGTTGGTACATCTATAAACCACTTGGTCAAACTTGGTCAACGGATCTATGGTAGACTAGGAAGAGTCAATTTGTGTGTCTTGTGTGATTAGGGTTCATTTGGAAACCTTTGGAGTGCAGGAAAATGCATAAATGGTTGATAGACCAAATGTTGCAAAAAGTTGTAAAAGTTCCATAATTTTGGTCTCAGTTGCCTGTGCAGAGAGGAATTGATCCAGGTCCAATGCAACTAGCTATTTCAAGCAAACGATGTGCTCTGGAATGTTGTATGGCAGATAGATAATGGTATATTGGGTGCTAATTGAAACTATTGTGATGGGTTTATTTATGAAGCTATCATTTGCCCTATGGTTGACATATTCAATTCAAAGGGAGCGACCATACAGAGGATCGACGACTTTGTCTCTTGGATAGGCCCTGGCAAATGCCATTCTAGAGTTGGATTTTGATTGTTGGGTAAGCACCCTCGACATCTATTTTAACCACACCAACTACATCTCCTCTGAATCAGAGGAGTCGGACAGTGAAGACGAGGAAATTGCCCAAAAAGGGGCAGCACGAGAGAGGAAGAAGAACTTCATCCAAGAGGTGTGGGAGGTGTTTAGGGTAAGGGTGAGGAATGGGAATTTGGATCCCTTCCGCAGACTACTCAACTCTGATAATAACTGGCTCTCTGCACTAGCCACTATCAAACTAATGGAGATTGGAGAGAACATGGTTGTCATACTCCAATATATTGGGAATTAGTTTTGTTGTTTATCTACAATTTCCTGTTTTGCATCTGTCACTTGAAACTACACTTCTATGACCCTATTGCAGACAATAGGAATAATTTTGTAAAATTAGCAATAGCACTATTTTAGGTACTTACCCATTATGCTATAAAACATCTTGTTATGGTAAATAGGAAAAAGTGTTAGCTGAAACTATGTTAGAAATGGCTCACCATTGTAGGTGCATGGAGCGCCTTTGATGGTCATTTTGTAGCCAATATTTTGATGTTTAAAGATGTCATTTTCATCTACATGTACTGATGATGGATGGTGTACATTACAATTTGTAAAGAACCAATGCTTTTTACACTTCATGCTGCCAATTTCTTAAGACAATGTTTGTTAAGTATTGACGTAGTCAAATAATTTTTTTTTGTCACATTAAGTATTGATCTATAGTTGTTAGTTTTGCCTTTTCTGTAGTTTAATATTTCTTCAATCTCTCTATTAGCTTCAAACTATTATGCAAAATCATTGTACTGACTCATCATATATGGATTTGATGGATTAGAAGCATTTACTCAGCTCAAATCCTCCTATGATTTGCCTCATGCGAACACCAATCTACCCATTCTCTGCACTTAATAATGGTGGGTTTAGGGTTTTGCAATTAGATTTCACAACGGCTAATTAGCATAAATTTTTCGATAATTCAATTATTTGGCGCCACTCGTCCTTCAGTCGGCATAGGTCTTACCGATCACTTTGCCTCATGGCTAGGTTCTACTTTCATCTTTATATCACCTCAGTGTAGGTCATTCTGATACACCCTCCTTTTATTCCTCCATGGTGTTATTAGTGTTTTGGATGTTGTTGGAAGTTTTTCTTAGTATCCTTAATTTTCCAAATTTTGGATTTGATCCCTTTGAAAATATTTAAAAAAGAAACCTTTATGTCGCATTATTTCCAAATCAGTTCTATTTGCCCGTTGCTTTTTTCACTTAAGTGGAAGGGTCATCGTGTTGTCGAAAGGGGCCATTTTGAGTTCTAAGTTTGGCAGGTTATAATTAAATTTGAAATGTTTCATAGTTTCCTAAAGTCCTAAGTATTTTCCTTTATGTATGTGTCGGGTTCTTAAAGGTTGGATGAGTTTCTTTTGATCTAATGGTTGTCGTGACACTTCAATGGGAAGTTGTGTGTTGAATATTCATCGCGATCCAGTGACAAGCCACTACCGGCAGGGCTAGTCAAATAGTTAATCCATACAGTTAATGGAGACAGCTAACGATGATAGTTTAGTGGTGACGGATAAGTAATGAAGGACCTTAAGGATCAAATGGTTAGCTGATGATCAAACGGTTGTTGCTAGACTGGTATGAAGAGATGCTCCTCCTTTAAACTTCGTGGACTAGTAGCTGAATGGTGGGCCCGACTAATGTGACAAAGTCCAGAGGAAATCAACTGCTATCGCTAGACCACAAAGGTAAGATGCTTGACCTTTACCCATCGCGAATCAGTGACAAAGAGCAGGCGAGTAATGAAATGATGGGCCCACTTTGAAAGCTAAAGTGATTAAATGGAGCACTGAATCTGTATGATCTAATGGTTCTCGGTAGACCGCAATAGGAGGATGCTTGACCTTTACTCATTGAGGATCAGTGACTGAAGGGAAAAATACTCAGAAGAAGCCCTTTGGGTTCGTTGGAGCCAAAATTTCAAATTTAAAAGAATTAATTGCAGAAGTGTGTGGCCCAATTGATGATAATTAATGCTTAGTTGTTGGTAAGGTACCTCCATATGACATTGGTTTGAAATTTAAATTGCAAAAAGCCGTCAGGAGGATTAGCGGAGATTAGGTGTGCAGTTTTTGTTTTTTCTCAGGTGACAAGTAAGTTTTTATGCGACTGTGCTTTGCAAAACCTTTTTGTGTGACATTGTTTGGTGCTGGAAATTTAGAAGGGGTTATTTGAATAACAATTGAAGAGATGATAGCTTTAGAATAATAAGATGGCACCATGAAGAGAATTTAAGGGAAAGATAGACTACAAAGAGAGGGCTATTTGTGATGACTTTCTCGATCAATTGGTTCAATCCATAAATAGTGCAACCAAGATAAAGGAACTTGTGCCCAAATCTCCTCGCCTGCAGATTGGTTATGGTTTATATGACAAGGGATGTTGGTTGAGAGATCCCCAGATAGGCATTATAGGTTTAGGTTTGTTCAGGGTAGGGTTTGGCCAATGGAATACACCTGGTCCTATAAATAATATATGGGAATTAGATGTTGGGAAACCGGTGGTCCCTGGAGTTTTCATGGACATTGATTTATTGACCCAGATTGTAAAAAGTTATGACCCTATCACTAGGACTGTAAGGAATGTAAATAGGGGGCCCCTAATTGAAGTCACTGATGATGAACTTCGAAGGGTATTCCGGCTAAATGAAGCCTCAAGTTATTTAGAACCCATTGATTTTGAAATGCTCAAGAAGGTCTATGATACCCAGAAGGATCATCTTAGGAATGGGCCATTGAAGGAATTTTTTTCAAAGATAGGAGGGTTAACATTGGTAGGCCCTAGCACAATGGAGCCTTTCCCTATGAATTTATTCACTTTAAGGGATAAGGGTGTATATTGGTCTTTATGTCAAATTTTCAGAGAAGATGCAGAGAATGCCATGCCAACTCATTATATGCTTATGATGGCACAAATTTTGAACCTGTCCTTAGTAGTACCATATGATTTTTTACCTTATCTTGCAGATGTCATTCATGAGGGTTTAATTGGGATAAATAATGCTAAAGTGGATAGAACTTTTGGCTGGTATTCCATGTTGATGCATATGTTCTTGTTTAAAGGCATGGAATATTTTGGAAAAGATATGGACCTACTAGGAAAAAGGGATGGTGAAGACATGCCAGTTAAGTTATGGAGTGCAGCTTTGTCTTGGGACAGAGAATATGCTAGCTATATGAAATTTGATAGATGCTTTGCATTTAAGCTTAGAATTCTTCTGTGTCAAGAGAACCCTAGGATCCCAAAGGTTCTCCTTGAATTCAACAGACCTAAGGAGTTTGCAGAGAGAATCAAGATTGTGCACAATTGGGGTGACATAATCTTATATCCCATTTCCACCATTTTTAGAGTATATGGTTTCAGTGGAACCCCATATTTGCTCCCCTATTAGGTCCCTTTGAAGATTGGTATTGCTGAGATTATGAGGCAAATTGGATGCCTACAAGAAGAAGAGCTGATGAATAAAGGAAGAGGGACAATCTTCCCAACAGTCACCATGGCACATCAATTTGTAGTCACCAAAGGTGGTTGGATACATTTTGAGAAGTTCCTTCAGCCATACAGATTGTCAACAACAGTGGCTAGGTATTCTGATCCTGAAGACTTCTTCAATGGTATGTTTAGGAAGAAAGTTAGATGCAGTCACATAATTCATCAATTTCACTTCCTTGAAGATCTAATAAGAAATGAATTTAATTTGGATAAGTAGGAAGTACAAAAGGAAAAGTGGTTGGCATACAAGAAGACCCTTGATTTTGTCTAATTTTTTTACAAGAATTATGATCCTTTGAAAAGATTTCACCCATTTGAGGAGAGGATCAATTATTTGATAGGATACTTTGAAGATGTAATGCAGACTTTGAATGAGAAGAAGGATGTTTTAATGAAGGCAAACCTTGGGAAAGCCAAGCTTGTCTTGACTAAGCCCATTTTGGCCAAAGTCATTCCCCGTGGAGAGTATGTAATGTATAAGAAATTGGGATATAATGTGGTAATGCCTAGGAGGGATGAACCTTCTATGTCGAAGGGAAAGAGGCCAATGGAGGATGCCCTTCACTCACAAGCTTCCCCAAAAAGGTAGAGGTTGGAAAAAGAGGCACAGTCAAGTCAATCCCTATATTCTCCTTCTCAATCCCCATTATTTATAGGTGATGAGAAGGCAGTGGCTGAGCAATTACTGCAAGTAGGAAGCTTAGGGGAGATTGCATGTACATATGGAGAATTGCAAGAAGGGATGCCAGAAGAGCCAGCAGGTGCCAAAATGGACCTGACTGTTGAAGAATTTGTAGGTAGAGAACTGGATCCTATCATTAAGTAGGCCAGTGATGAATTTTTGGCTCATAAAAGTTTTGTAAAGATAGGAGCCTTTCTGCAATTTGTTTGGCAAAGGCATATAAGGTAGTTTAAAGAAAGGTATGAAAATGGGAAAGTTGAACAACCCCATAAGGGTACATCAAAGGGGTGAGTCTTCCCAACTAATGATTGCTTCTTCTCCTACTAAGCCCCCTCCTTCCAGCCCAATTATTGACCTCCTTCTCCTATGACTCCTGGTTTCCAATCAGCTGAGAACATTCAGGATGAGATTGAGAGATTGAGGCAAGATCAAACAATTTTTACAAATAAGTATGAGGAAAAGGTCTAGTATACCATATATCTAGTATACCATACCTAACAATATCCTTGTAGTCAATAAATTCCTAGTCAATATCGACGCCAAATGCCTTGTGTTTGTTTAACCTTCTCTGGATCTTCTCAACTATTTTCTCATCAACATTCTTATCCTTGAATAGTTCCTTTAGCCCCATCAAGATCCTTTTATGAGAAACCATAGTGTCCAAGGTCTTCTAACAATTCACCCAGAATTATTTGAGGATTTCCATTAAAGGCTCAAACCTATTAGTCAACAGAACACAAGCAACATCTACCCTGGCAGTTCGGATTTGCCTCCTTAACTTGATGTTCTCTTTCATTCGCTCCTCATAATTCTTCTTCCACTAACCACCGGTATCTACTATCTATGGCACTTCATTTCCATGACCTTTCAACAAGTCTTCATATAAATTTTTATATTTTTGACCCTCTTACACTACCCATTGCATTTGGGCCTTATTTAGTTTTGCAATGTCAATCCCCAAATCTGCGGTGACAATTGGATTAACCTCTCCCACTTTTAGCTTCATCATATGCCCAAATTCCTTATCCACATCTATAATTTTGGGTCTCTTATTTGGAGGGTACAGGGCCCAGAGCAACATTTCCTCTTCATTTGGATCATACCTTGATCCAATAAAAATATCATTTACACCCTGTATATCTAACTTTACATCCTTTCTATCAGAATGCAACAAGCTATCAAAAATGAAAGAGGTACTTAAGTCCCAACCTGGGAACAAGATGACACGTGCCTTAGTAAGAAGTTGTCTCCCTCTTTGTGGTGTCAATATGGCCACCTCTGCTTCAATGTCTTCTTTCAATTTCTTAAGCATCTTTGCTTCATTCTGTGGGGTAACATTTGGGATGCTCTCCATTAATTGTTTCCCTTTTTAGTGATACAAAAATGATTTGAAATCTTTAGAGTGTGCAAAAACTTCATCTGCAACAAAGGCAACATCCTCTTCCATTCTTACATCTGCATTTGCATTCATTCTTACCATGGTTTGCTCATGTCTCTCTGCCACCTCCTCTAACTTAGGTTCTCAGAGGGTCCATACAACTATATCCTCATTAGACCCACTCTCAGAATCTCCTTTCTCTCTTAGTTCCTGAAGCCTCTGCTTCCATTCTTCCAATCTTTGGTTCTATTCCTCCAAAACCACAATAGCCTCATTCTGTTCCTTATTTCTGAATAGATCTTCAGCCTCCAAGGGGATATGCAAATACTCTCCCATATTTTGGCTCTTCCTACAATGGTGGATCTATCCCTCTAGATCATAATTCTTTTGAGCCTGGTGTCCATACAGATGGTACTCCTCTACTAGCTTCTTTTCTATCATTTCATAAGCCTTAGTAGAGACAATGGTGAAATTTTTGAAATGGAAAGTGTCAGGCATAAACACCTGCTTGTGTGCACCAGCTAAATGATTAGCATTTGACATGATAAGTTGCCTAACAATTTCTAAATAGGCAATCCTATCAGGAACTAATGTGGGCAACGTATATGGAACACCCTCAAAACCATAAACCTTGAAAAAGGTGAAATTCTGGCTAACAAACCAGTCACCCCAATTATGGTTGATCTGGTGTCTCCAAAAGCATGGGGTCTCAAGAATATCTTAATCTCCGATGAGATAGACCCATCACACTCCACCCTAGATAATTTGTACAAGGGCGTCATAAAGTATTCTTCAAACAACACATAGTGTGTTTTGTCAAACCTTGAGTCCCACAGGGATACCCATAATTGGATTGGTTGGTCTTGTCCTTCCTTGTTTTCAGAAGTCACCTTTAATTCTTCTGGCCACAAACCCTGCATCTGCCCATGAAACAAAACCATATGCATTAGAAATGAGTAAAATTTTTAAGTAGGGTTAGGCTCTGTTTGCAAATTCAAGAATCCTTCATGCATGTTCTCTGCCAAGTAAGTTCCATAATCAAATGGCCTCGGCTCATGCATTTGAATGTCTGCAGCCAACACCAATGGTCCTATCCTTGTAACATCAGGAACTTCTTCCCCGTAGACCTGGTTGCACGCCTAGTATGTGTAGTGCAAGTATTGTCTGAACAGAGTGATTTCGAAGGGAGGACCATCCTGCTCTATAAGTCATCCCTTCTCCTTTTTGTGAATCACTAACTTCCACATAGTGTGAGCAGTGTCCATTTGGGTATACTCTCCTTCTAGGTATGTAAAGGATAGGGGCATGTAGGGCTCATAAGTTATACCAAAGACCTCCTGAATGGTCCCAGAACATATCCGGATGAACAGATCCCCATTAGGCAATTGGATGCATCTTTTTTCTTTGTTGTATTTCTTCGTAACCAATTCTAATAATCTAAGATTTAGAAAAACATTTGGAACCACCAATCTGCCCAAATTTGTCGTCCAAGGGTTCGACAATGGCATATCCTTGTTCTGCCTTAAATAGTGATACAGAAACAATTCATGGCCCCTTATGGTTGTCCAGATATCTCCAACCTCTTTGTACTTATCTTCTAATTGATCCTTGGGCGACAAATAGGTTTTAGATCTCCTCGACTTAGCACCCGACGACTCCATTTGGTCAATCATGTCTTGGTTCAATTTTTGCTTCTGCACATCCTCCACAGACTTCATCTTTTTCGCTTTCATCGACTGTGTATCTGAAATTTATGACCTTTTTCTTCCCTTTTTCTTCCCTTTTGAACCAAAAGCCTCCATGATTAAGTGCTTGAATTCTTAAATTACTTGCGCTTCCTGTCTACAACTTCAATGTTGATGGCTGAAGAAAGTGTGAATAATTCTGTCACAATAAATCTTTCTTTATGTTGGATATGCAATGAGTAAAAGGAGTCTTTAACGATCAAAACTCATCAATTTTGCTTCATTCGGATCAAATCTACCTGATCACTAGCATTTAATAGTAGCCGTCGTATCAATTATTCCAATGGTTATTCGACATAACCCTACTTGATAATTCAATTACTTCATGCCACCCAAATTTTATGTTCCTTCAATTACCTTTTTGGCTCGCCTATCGGCATAGGTCATTCCGACTAGTCTTTTTTCATCTTATTCTCCTTATTGGGCTGCTTTGGTCTATCGGTGTATTATTTCCTGATGTAGTCACTTCTCTTGTGATGAGCTCATCTTCCTTATTAGGTGTTAGGATAACTCAATATGCATCTCGCTGATGATGTACGTTATCCTGATGAGTCTTCTTCCTTTCTTGAGTGGAACCGTTTTATCAGAGAAAGTCTTTCTGATAGAGTCACCTTCTTTATTTGGTGCATTGGGTATCGAGGTAACATAAATTAGGACCTCCTGAAAACCTAATATCCTCTCTATGCATACATCACCTTGTCAGATATCGACAAGAGTTCCACCGTTAACCCCATCAACTATCGGGATAACATTTTTTCTTCATTGCTGATAGTGTATGTTATCCTGATGACATCATCTTCTTGTTACACCATTGTCATAACCCCCCCTGATGCGTTTCCACTTAGTCGCACTTTTTCCAGCTGCTCATGCTTTTGAAAATAATGTCGGCATGATTTACCCTGATCAACACCATCCTCCTTGGGTGATGTCATTGGGGTAACTTATGCCAATAAGGAGAATTTTGCATTTTGGGTATTGGCGTAACTTTAAAACTACATCTTCGATGGCCGATGATAGACGAGATCACCGAAGGCAAATTCATTGGGTATCGACGTAACACCTAACAAGTCCACCTTCAGGCCTTAGCCCTTCTTTGTCATCAAGTCTAGCTCGATATTCATCGAGAAGTTTTCCACAGTAGTATAGCAATAGTCGTTGGATCTGCATCTAACCTACATGCCCTTTATCTCTTCGTCCATACATACCACAGGTCATCTTTTGGTTTACTTGCAGATCCACCTAGACCCACCACCTAGACTGCCATCTCAACCCGCCACTAGACGGCCACCTCACCAGTCACCAAGCTGTGATGGTTAACCAGCGAGTATTTTCATCATGCGGTATAGCAACAATCATCCAATCATCTTGGACTTCCTCAGTTGTTAACTCACCTGAGTTGCTCTTTTGTTAGGCCCCACCTTGGTCGCCAAGCCATGATGGATAACGTTCATGCATCTCCATCATGCAGTATAGCGACCACCATTAGATTTGGATCTAACCTACATGCCTTTTATCCTTTCATCCATCTGATAACCGATGCTACCTCAATGATTGAAGACGACTCCGTTGGGTCATCAGAATGACTTCAAACCTACTACTCTGAGCTCCATTAAAGACATAGGAAGGAGGACTCATCGAGTATCAGTATAGCATATTGAGACTGCTCTCGATAGCCGATACCTACTCCGATATGTCGAGGTCATTGGTAGAGGTTGTGCTGATAAAGCTTGCAAATTTTCTTCACACTGTTTCATCAGTAAGAGTTAACTCGATCAATATGAACAAAGGTCAAGTGAATTAGATGCATATTTACAACACATACCACTGACATCTCTAAACATGTTCATGACCCTGGACTATGTTGATCCTCCAAAAGTACTTCTGCAATGAAACTAATTGTCAAGGCGAGGATTGCCAGAATGCCATAGTACTCAACATTCCCTTCAATATGCCCAAGTGATGCTTTTCAATGAAGATACTACAACATATCACCTGTACATACAATCCACTAGTAAATGCTCTTATGATGAAACTTAAAGTGTCCATATATAGCACAAAACTATTTTGTAAAAATATGTGTTAACAGGATGAACCTAACAATAATGTAGCTTTGTAAAGTCATTTGTGCCAAGTGACCAATATCATGGTAAACACATTTGACATCAACCACTATCTCAAAACACTATCACATTGAACACATCATCACTGTGGCTATTTATTGTTTATGATATCTCTTTCTTTGTCTAATATGTGTAGGACCAGAATGGGAAAACACCAAAAATGGCAAGACATTATGGTATTGGAAGTTCAAGATGCTGGTGAAGGTTTGTGTCATTTATGTTCAAGGGATATTCAGTGGATGCCAATTTGTGTAGAAAATGATTCAACTATAGACCTATGTGTAGAAATTCCACTGGGTAAATTGGATGCATTCATCGAAGGGGAATCATTGCATGAAGGTGTTGAAACCCAATTCCTCCGAAAGCGGCACACTAAGCACAATAGTGTTGTGCACAACACGCATACAACAAAGATGTATAGCCGGTTCCTGACACAATCTTTCATATTCTTTGTCTATGTTTAATGATATTATGACAGTTGTTGATAATAGGAGAGTTATTTTTGAAGGTATTGGTGTTCATATGGACCAGAAGATGATAGGAAAAAGTCACCGAATAAGAAGCACGCTCGGACATATAAGAAAAAAAGAGGTTGTAAATGCCACTTCATTGTTAAGGTTTTATATGGTAGGCTAGATGTGGCCATCCTGATATTGAAGAAACTATTGCATGTAGACAAGAATGGTGAAGATTGTCATGGCATGGATGATACCAGCAATGAGCTGCGCTCTCAATTTGCACCAAACCTTTCCGTTGAATGTAAAGAATATATAGAGAGGTTGTTGCTGATGGATGTGAGCGTTGATGCTATTATGGATAGACATCTTGATGATCCTGTTTTTCATGACATGTTGAAGAAGAGAGATTCATTCGTCACACGGAAGGATGTTATGAACACGACAATGAGGGTCCATTCTATTCAGTCACGAAAGCATGTGCATGATGCCACTAGCATCTTAGAATGGAAAAAACAAGATGAGGCAAATTTCTCTTTTTTCGAGTAGCCACAAGGTGCCAACAGACCTTTCATTATGGGAATACAAACAACTTGGATGCTTGACATGATGGTTCGATTCTCGCATGACTCAATCATCTCAATGTATTCGACATTCGTAACAAACAAATACAGGGTAAGTCTCTTTGAACTTAACCTGTTTTGCAGCTCATTTGATTTGTGGATGGTCATGATCTTCCTGTTTGTTGTTTAAAATAGTATCAATTGTATTCCTGTCTCGTCTTTGATGAGCAGCAATCGGGCATGCCTTTTGTATGGGCTATGACATCGAGGAACAAGATCAAGGATATCCAGGTGTGGTTGATGGAGTTGCGGAGACGAGGAAAGGAAAAGAGGCCTGATTGGAGGATCAATGCATTGATGATGCGAGTGCAGAGATTCAAGCGATAGAGTAAGTGCAAGAGAGAAATGTTTGTCTACATGAAATCAAACATTATGATATGCTGGTCTACGTTTTATTTCAAATGAGCAAGCTCCCGGCTCAATTAAATGTTTTTTTCATAACAGGAGTGTTTTTAAATGTTGTGTCATACTTTGTATTTGGAACGTGCGTCGAGCATGGTTGAAGAATGTGTACAAGTATGCAATGAAAGAAAGAGAAATGGACATTTTTCACCATCTAGGGGTGATAATGATGGCAATGCATGAAAGTGAAGAGAGCACTGTGGAGGAGCTACACACTTTCTTTGCTGAATTTGGAGATAAACCATGTTTTCTAGAGTACTTCTACAACACATGGTGTGAATGAGAAGGCTGTATTGGTGAGTTGGACATTACATTTGAATGGTGGCTTTATGACTTGTTACCCGTTTTGGTTGTTGTTTGGTAGTTGACATCCTAGTCTTATTTTTAATTTATTTTTTTCATTTTTATTTTGGCTAGCTATGTGGGCGAAAAACTTTAGGAATTTCGCTCATGCTAACCAAGACACAAATAATGCCATCGAATCATACCATGGAAAATTGAAGTCACTGCACCTAAGGGATGATAAAAAGAGAAGATGAATATCATCAATGATGTCTATCAAATCTGCAATGTAGGACTCCACAAACAAACTTGCAATATCTATCAAGTACTCATCCCATGAAACTAAAGCTAGAAGACAATGTATATCCTGCTGCATTGTATCACATGAAGGCAAAACTATTGCACTATCCACATAATCAGGTGCAATAGGTGATGTGATATCGATAGGAGGTGATGAAACACAAGGCTCAAGAATGGGGTCACATGTGAGAATCCCCAAGTTCAAGTACCCATAGTTCTCCTCAAAATCTGAATCATCACAAGAAGTGTGATCATCATGTGTAGAATCATCATATGTGAAATCATCATCATCAACAAAATCTGAAAAGGAGTATAACCGAGATGCATGATCAACCACCCTAGTCATAATGATAGCTCTAGTCTCCAAGTCTCTAATGAAAATTGACTCAGGTGTGAACTCCATAATTCTCTTAGTTGCACCATGTGTGATTTGATAGATGGAAAGGAGATTATTTGTCAAATGGGGTACACACAACACATTATTGAAGGAGTTATTCCCAATGAAAATAGATCCTTTCCCAATCACATCCATGTATGTATGATTGCCCATCAAAATTTGCGACATGGTGCAAGGCTCAAATGAAGATAATATAGACTACGAAGAAGCCATATGATGAGAAGCCCCTGAATCTAGAAGTACCATGTGAGATTTTACGAAGATCTAGAGGCAATGAAAAGCACAAATAAGAAAGCTCCAAAATACACAACCCCAAATAACATCGAATTTCTCTCAATTGGCAAACCAATGACACTCTAATGGCTTTGATACCATGTGAGATTTTGCCAAGATCTAGAGGCAATGGAAAGCACAAATAAGAGGGAACAAAATAAATGATAGAAATAAACTGTATTCTATCAAGAAAATACTGATCAACTGGATCATTACATCGTTGCATACAATGAATATGAGTCTTCTTCTATAGGCAAGACTATATGGATATGTGAGCACAGAAACATGACATGTGTCTCAATAAGAAACAAGGGTAGGTAGGAAATAGGTGTGGTACGTAGGAGAAAGAATATAATATTCCACATGAGGTGGATCACCCACCGAAGGTGGAATTATCACTCCAAAATAAGTGGATATGATAAAGTAGTAACAAGATCACACTATAAAAGGTGAAAATTCTCCTACACACATGATCCCAATATGACACAAACACCCAAGTGTCTCATACCCAAACTACTATGAAATGCATTATCCTAAGTAAACTTAAGTAAGGTGTAATAATATCCATGATGAATAATTATTTAAACCAACAGTTTTGGCTAAAATTTTGGGAGGATAAAGTGCTGGTCTTTGGATTTTTAGATCCATCCCTAGTGTGAGAAAAATGATAATTTTAAGTTGAACATTTATCAATTTAAATTTAGAATTCCATATATAAGGAAGTTAGCTTTCCTCATTTAAAAATCAATCAATTAAGGAGAAAATTGAAGTGAAATTCTTATCAAGAGAAAGCTCTACCCTAGGTGAAGTTCAAGATCTACAAATTCAAGGATAAATAAACAATATCAAGTCTTCATCAACATTTGTTTGTCATGATGAAAGCTTAAAGGGATGTTGGATTATGATAGGGAGTCACCAAATAATGAATGGCATGTACCTCTCCCTAAGGGGATTGGTATGATTTCATGTTATTTCAACATTTATACATTTAAGCTTTAGATTTAATTTTTATTATTAAGTTATGCTATTCATACATTCTTGAGTTAATTATTGTTTCACATTTGATCATTTAAATTAACGTTTACTCTAATACACTTGAGTATGACCCTTGTTTATATTTATGTATATAGGATAATCACAATCTTAGACACACTTAAGATTTTGAGCACACACACTATTTTTAGATTCAATTTGGCTAGTTGTGGAGGCAAAAATAACTAAAATTGGGGCTTGACTAAGGAAAACTCCTATATAGCCACACCACTATCTTCTCTCTATTTTGTGGTTCAACTACATGTATGTAATAGATCCCGAAGATAGGAAAGTATTCAGTACACAACATGGAATACTTAAAAATTTCAATAGAAAATAAGTAGAGTAGGTCACCTAGCTCCATAGTCTCCCCAATTAAGGCCCAAATTTCATAGTATGAAATTCTAGAGTCTTCATGTTTGAGATTTAGTGTCAACATTCAAAAGTTCATCAATTAGGACTATGCCGCCTATCCCCAATGTCCACCTAGTTCCAAATCTCCTTTCAGAGATAGGTACATTCCTAAGTCCTTATTTCCTTTATGTATCTATTTTGAAATTTATGTTTCTATATAAAATAGTTTCATTAGTTTATATGTTCCTCAATGTAGGAAATTATATTTTGAATAAAACAAACAATTTTTCAAACCAACAAAAGAATAGAGCCTATTGAGATTGCTTGATTCTCTTAGATTAGAGTTAGTCAAATATATACCACTTTAGAGTCTTGTATTTTAATGTTCAATTGAAAGAAGGTTTGACACTAGTTAATTTGATAGTTAGATTAGCCCATCCCTTTTTAACCGTTAAAATTTTTGGTGAGCTTGATGTGCTTGCATCATTTTTAATTTGTATGTTCATTTCTTTTTCATTTGAAAAAAGTAGAAAATATTCATACATTATTGTGTCTTTTTGTGTTTAGATTACATCATTTTATTACAATAGTTATAAAAAGTGTTTATTTTCCTATATTAGAAATTAAAAACGAATCCCTCTCTTGAAGGAAGGTATTCAACTATTTTAGAACTCTTTCTACAAGATTTTCATTCCTTTGATGAGGCATTTAATAGTGATGACTTTTATATATTAGATGAAGCCCTTGATGATTTCATCTCTATTGAGTCATCCTCTACAACTCCTAAATCAACCTTTTTCCAAAGATTGATCAACATGATACATGTGAATTGTTGTAAGAATGAACTTGAAAAGCCTAAAATTGTCCTGATGTCCCTCAAAGTTAATAAAATCTAGTGATTATTGTTAAAGGTGGTAGAAATCCCTTTGATTATACAAAAAAAATCACCCAAAGAGATAAGATGAATCAATAAAGTTACAATTAGTTTTTCACACATATAACACAAGAAACAATGAGTAACCTAATCCTATGCAAGTTGTTCCTTATGCTCTTCTTGCTTCTCAATTAGTGGTTCCTCTTGTGCCTTGTCTTCCTCAACATCTTGGAAAGGATTATGATCTTGTTGAACAACTTCATGCTAATCCCAACGAGATATCCATTTGGGATTTGATTCAACTTTAACCCACATACCATAAAAGGTTTTAATAAGATTAAAGGAGATAGATATACAACCTTTCGTAGGACCTAATGATGTAACTTCTTTATTGAGTATATTCATGCAACTCATACTAATATTGTTTTTTGTCAACATGAACTACCTCTTGTGGAGATTCAAAACCAATATGATCCTCTTATGATTATTTTACCTATAAATGGTAACACTATAAGAAAAATATTAGTGAACTATGGATAAGGTCTTAATGTGTGTAACATTGATTATTAGAAAAAATGAATATAGATAATTTTCTTATTATACTCAGTTATCTTTCTATTTGTCTTTGATAATGCTGGAAGACAATCGTTAGGCACAATAAAATTACCTATTGAAGTAGGTCTTATCATTTTACCTGCACCTATCCATGTCATGCCCAATACGCTCACCTATAATCTTCTTCTAGGTAGACCTTGTATTCATTCTATGCAAGTAGTTCTTTGAACTCTTCATCGTAATATGAAATTTATTTATGAAAACTAAATGTATACTTTGGAAGTTGATAAGAACTCATAAATTTGTTTGCAAACTAAACTTGGATCTCAATCTCCTTTAATTTCTTCTATTCCTTCTCCAATTCAAATAGATTCACAATCTCCTCTTAAGGATACCCCTTCGCCTCAAGAGATACTCTTAGAAGATAATTGGGGGTCATAAGATTTTACATGATCATTTGAAAGCAATATTTTGTAATCAACTAACTGATTATAATATGGTTATATCAGCCACAATATTATGAGATTTAATCTCTCCTCTTAGAATGGGAGACTCCCTTCTTATTGCTAACTAAGAATAACTATTACTTTACTAAGCTTATATACACTAAAATACTCATGCAATGTTACATTATTCTTATTCTCTTCTTTCTATTTTACTTTTATAGCAAATTACAATTTCAATCTCATGATAGATATAACATGTAATGAACTACAAAGTAACAATTGTAGCAATAATAACTGATATACGCTCTAGTTAGATGGAAGAATAACTATAGAGATAAAAACAAGTTTTGATAGTCGTTAGTAGTTTCTGGATTCGAGTTTCTATGTAATTTTTTATCATAAACATTTTCAATCACACTCAGTGATCCGAAATCAGAATACAAGAGAGTGATGGATCACAGAGTGAACCGAAATGTTAATGATAGAATATTGCTTACACAATCTAATCCAAAAAATATTAATGATTTTTATATGAATTATGGAAATCTGATAGCATTGAAGTTTCGATAAATTGACTTTCAATGCATTCCCTGGCTTTTGTCGGCCTAATTTATCGCCGGTTTAGTGGTTGATAGGGTTTCATTTGATTAGACGTATTTGTATTTGACGATCTTTACCGTGACCAATGGTTTACAAATTTTGATTAGGATTCTTTCCGTGACCTGGTGGTTTGTATCTCTTGACTACCACTTGCATTACTTGGACAAGCTTCGACACATAAGTTTGTGCCTTCCTCCAAGACTACCCTTTGGATTTTTTAATCTTTTGCTAGCGATATTATTTTGATATATCATTTAGTATCTTTTTATTGGTAGCCCCTTCACATTCGTAGCAGGCCCAAGATCATGCAAAGTTGGTGGTTATTTGTTCTAGAGTTTTCAACTTCTTGGTCATTAATCGACATCTATTGGTTCGTTTATTTCTTTGGCACATGTTTTATTATTTTTCCAGTAACTTTTAGCTCATGCGTGGAACTAAAGCCTTTTTTAAAGGATATTAATTCCATATGAATCTTGAATATTGGTTTACCATCTATTCCTTCATCGTGAGCTAAGCTCACAGAAGTTGTTAGGGGTTTGTTTGAATGCATGAGGAGTGGTATGCCAGTTGATCTAAAAATGTTGACTTAGCTCATGGTTTGTTATCTCTAGGCTATTGACTTTGTTGTCACTTGTAGTGTTGAAGTGATTGTGATTTGGTGAATTATCGACACAAGTATCTGTCAACTAATCTCATCACAATCGTGCTCTCATTAGACCATATTTTCTGGCTAATTTTTTTTGAGAATATCTGATACTTTTTTCATTAGTTGAGCTTAATTAGTATTTAAAATTTTGCTAAAAATTGCATTTTATTATCTTTTAGATTATTGTGATGGTGTTATCTTTGGTTTTTTAAGAATTATCATAATGGGCTTTTCATTTCATCTATAATTAATTATTTTTAAGAGGGATAATTATAAACAATGGAAAAATGATATTATCACACATCTTAGATGGAGAAAATTATTGTCATATTTGTATGACCTCGTTTCTCTACCTAGCATGCCTAGTTAAAAATTTCTTTGGAATTGCAAAAGGGATCATGACCTAGGAGTTATTGGTATGCATGTAGATGATGACATCTTAGAGTCTAACATAGATTATAGATGTCCTCGTGCTCTTTGGAGTCACGTTTGGGAGAAATATGTAGATTGTTCTTCTCACCCATTCCCAAATGGTCCTCTTTTACATTGTAGTATGCCTCTTCATTCTCTAGAGAAGATATTTTATGATTGTGCTACTATTAGGAAACGCGAGACTTTGGACTACTTCAAGAATTCAGATGAGGTTGAGGTTGCTTTAGCAATTCCTCATTCTTGTTTAGAGATAGTTGATCCACCTTTACAACTATTGACTTCTTATCGAGAGTCATTTGAGAGTTCCATTATTCCTAATTTGCAATATTATCTTTGTATTATGTTTCAATATTTTAGTTTGTAAAATATGTATTCTTTTCATTGTTGAAAGTTTGATGCTCAATAAATTTATCCTAACCATCTTAAGGGAGGGTTTGTAACCCTAGTAATTGCTTAGATGTGGTAAGGAAAATCCATATGACAACAAGGGGTAAGCTCATTTTTTCCAATTATGTCTCACCTAGACAATTAAAATAAATATTGGCAAATAGTTCTTTTAACAAAGAGCATAACCTAGGTGTGGAATTCTATGAAATTTGTTTTAGATTTAAGATTGAACAAATTAAAAAAATTCTATTATCTTTATAATCTTATAGATAAATAATTTGACAATGTAGATTGATTAGATGTATCAATTACTTAGTATTATTAATAAAGTAATTCCTAATATCATATCATATTTAAAATTATAATATATGGGTTGTTAATGTAGAAAGATTTTTGGTGAATTAAATAAGTTTAGTAACTAACTAGTTTGTGACTTCGGAGTCAAACTAAATAAGAAAAACATATTTTATAATATTGATTATTTATGTTCTATTAATTGCTCTCCTAACTTACACACATATTTTGATATCAAATTTTTAATAGATTTCTAATAATTATTAGAATGTTGATTTAAAGAAAATAATCCTAAAAGACCTAATCCTATAGATACATATGTCTAAGTAATAGAGACCTATAATTTATTTAAGAAAACTATTAAAAATGTCCCAGGAATATGCATTTCTCTTATAAAAAATAATACTTGCTTGTAGAGTTTGCTTTTCTCTGTCATCAGAACGTAAAGATTACGGTTAATATCCACCCTTTCTCCTCCCAAAATCTGATTATTCTATTAGAACATTCCTGGAAACTTCTAAATGAGGTCAATAAGAAAAGATAACAATAATGTGTCTGTCGATATGTCTTGACAATGCCCTAGAACACATTGTAACAAACTTGGTCCTTGTCGATAATTAATATATAATCAAATTTCATGGGTGAAAGATGTGCTTGAAAATCAAGATATGTGGGTAGAAATTTAAGGGCGTTTAGATATGTTTTAAACGGAAAGTTGAGGGCATGGAAATTCGAGAAATGATTACGTATGTCCTTGATAAGAAAACAATCGTCAGGCGTGTGTGGGTGATTTTGTTGTTAATGCGTAATGAGGTGTAACAGATGTTACGGCCAAGACATCAACTATATTATAT
Source organism: Cryptomeria japonica (assembly GCF_030272615.1). Lineage (NCBI taxonomy): Eukaryota > Viridiplantae > Streptophyta > Pinopsida > Cupressales > Cupressaceae > Cryptomeria > Cryptomeria japonica. Next base: position 698,996,191 of record NC_081408.1, read on the forward strand.
ATACAAATCCATCAACTCGATAGAGATTCAATTGACATCTGATCTGCATTAAGTCCCGTGATCTATTGGAAGAGATTCCAATTCAATTATTTTGACAATAATGGCTATACGTATTTGCGACAGAATCGACTGTTGCAAATGACAGTTCTATTTTAATTAAGAAAAAAACAAAGACATTCATGTCAAGGCCTTGAATTCAACCAGTGCAGTCATTTCCATGTACGTGGAGCTTATCTCTTCTTCCACGGCAGATTTTTGAGGGCCATGGTAATCTTTATCCTTCGCCATCCAAGCTGATTTGAATGTAAAACGTCATATTCTTTCTTCATCAACGATATTCGATTTATAAAACACTAAAATCAAACACAAGATGCGATAAAACGTCATATTCTTTCTTCATCAACGATGTTCGATTTATAAAACACTAAAATCAAACCTAGGAGCCAAATCCACTCTCAAAAATTGCAGCTGTCTTCTGGTAAACACAAAGATTGACAAAACAGCCAATTCAAAGTTTGAGGCTCTTTTCGGTAGCTAAAGTATAATAATTAGGGGAGAGAGTAGCACATTTAAGACCAAGGCTTGACTAGTACATGAATCTCTTGTATGTCTATTCACAAATAGTTTTATTATTATTCTTTATTTGTGTTGAAAAGTCTTCTGTCGTCATAATTATTGAAAAACAATGAGTTCATAAAATTATTAAATAAATTACTTTTAAAGGAAAGGAAGAGAAAAAATTTGATAGTTAAATCATATTCAATAAAAAATGGATTTATTTGATAAGATTTTGGTAATATGTCAAGGAAACATCCAAAAAAAAGTATTACTAACTATAATGTCATAAATTGTATTCTTTTAGTTATGGAGTCCAATTTCACACTCTCCTAGCACTTAGTTTAGTGATTCACAGTACTCTATGCATTATAGCACCTTGCCTAATAATAAATTAATGTTTAACTAAGAATATGAGTCCTTTCTTATTTTAAATCTCATCACACTCTCTTAGTTGGCCCTTCTTTTAAATTGTCCTTTATCTTTTATCATTTTAATTCTATATGAGTCATATCCCATTTTAAAATTCAAAACATTTTTTTTGCCATTTAATATCACCATTTTTAATATAAATTATACATCCAATATCAAGATCCTATTATCTCACAAGCCTAAAAATTTGGGCCTATTTTGTCAAGACTATGGGGGTTAGCGCCATAGCTAAATGCGTTTTGGCTAAAATTTTGAGAGGATAAAGTGCCAATCTTGGCATTTTTAGATCTATCTACAAGGCAAAAAAAAGATTATTTTAACTATGTCTTTCATTAACTTAAAGTTTCAATTTCATATTTAAGTAAGTTAGCTTTCCTCATTTAGCAATAAAACAACTAAGGAGAAAATTGAAGTGCAATTATTATGAGGAGAAAGCTCTACCTTATGTGAAGTTCCAAATCTACAAATTCAAGGATAAATCAACAATATCAAGTCTTCATCAACATTTATTCATAATTATGACAGCCTAAAGGGATGTTGGATGATGATAGGGAGTCACAAACTAATGATTGTTTTGTACCTCTCCCTACGGAGTTTGGTATGATTTCATTTTATTTCCACATTTTTGCAATTAAGTTTTAGATTTGACTTTTATTATTAAGTTATGTGATTCATGTATTCTTGAGTTAATTCATGTTTCACATTTGATCATTTCATTTAGAGTACTCTAATACAATTGACCAGGATTCTTGTTTACATTTATGTATATAGGCTCATCATAATCTTAGACACGCTTAAAATTTAGAGCACACACACTTTTTCAAAATCAATTTGACTATGTTTAGAGGTGGAAAACACCAAAACAAGATTTTAACAAAGGAAAACCCCTATATAGAAACAACACCATCTTCTCTCCATTTTGCATGTTTAGCTACATGTATTTTATAGAATATGAAGATAAGAAATTGCAAAATCTCACAGTTTAGGTCCTCCAGTTTAGGTCCATACTTCATAGGATGGAAGTGCAAAATCTCACAGTTGTAGATCAAGTCATGGTGTCCAGAAGTTCATTAGTTGAGACTAGATAACCTAGCTTTTATGTCCACCAAATTTCAACTCTCCTTTTATCAATATGTGCATTTATAAGTCCCTATTTCATTTTTCTATCTATTTTATAATTTATGTTTCTATATCAGATAGTTTGATAAATTTATATGTTCATTAATATGTGCGTAGACCTAGTTACTTACATTTTGAATCAAGAAAAAAATATTTCAACACAACAAAGTGTTAGGTCCCGGAAACAACTGAGAGGGGGGGGGTGAATCTATTGTCCAATAAATTCAAACCAAAACTTAATGCTTAATACCGGTAAACCAAACTTTATGCCGGTAGACAGTTTTATCAGTTAATCGCACTACTGGTAAAGATTTATCCATGAAACAAAAAGACAGTAACATCCACAACAAATAACACAAATATTTGTATGTGGCAACCCTGTAAGGGGAAAAACCATGATGGGAAACCTTACCCATAATCAAATGATACTACTACAGATAGTATGTGTGTACAATATGGAGTCTGCACATGTAGAAAGGCCAACTACCTAGAGCTCACTGCTCAATCACAAAATAGGAGTCACATCAAAGGTGAAACTGGTAAGACCCCTCATTAACTATAGTTGGTAATACTCCTACTCTTAAATATTTTAGAATATTTGGAAGAAAATGTTATATTAGAAGGGATGAGTATATTGGCAAATTTGATCCTAGAAGTGATGAAGGAATATTTCTTGGTTATTCATCTAAGAGAAAGGCATATAGATGTTTTAATAAGAGATTGCAGAAAATTGTTGAAAGTGAAAATGTGAAGATTGATGAACAGTTTAGAGGAAATTCAAGGTACAAGGACTTTGAACCGGCAATAGAGATAATTTCAAATGAACCTACAATGAGTACACCGGTACAAAATGATGATCTAGTCACACTGGCATCATCTGAGGATTCAATAATGATTGAAGAACAACAACAACAAGTAAAAACACCCCGATATGTCAGATTGAACCACTCTAAAGACCAGATAATTAGTAACAAGTATCAAGGTGTTATGACTAGAGGAAGACTGACAAATGAAGAGGTATGTCTTATTTCTCAAATTGAACTAGCATCAGTTAATGAGACATGTAAAGATAAACATTGGATTAAAGCTCTAGAAGATGAATTGGAACAAATTGAAAAGAATAACACATAGACATTGGTTCCCCGGCCTAAAGACAAAAATGTAATTGGAACTAAATGGGTATTCAGAAATAAACTTAATGAAGATGGCAAGCTAATCAGAAATAAAGCAAGATTAGTGTGTAAGGGATACATAGAAAGAAAGAGTTGATTATAATGAAACCTTCACACCGGTAGGTAGAATTGAGGCAATCAGAGTATTCTTGGCTTTTGCAGCACACAAGAACTACAAAGTATATCAAATAGATGTTAAATGTGCATTTCTAAATGGTGATCTTGAAGAAGAAGTTTATATTGAACAACCTGATGGATTTTCATTGACAAATGACAAAGATATGGTTTGCAGGTTAAGAAAAGATTTGTATGGACTAAAGCAAGCTCCTAGAGCTTGGTATGCTAGATTGGACAAATATCTTTTGAAGATTGGTTACACTAAAGGTAATGCTGACAGTAATCTATATCACAAAGTAACTAATGATGACATCTTGGTTATAGAAGTTTTTGTTGATTATATAATCTTTGGAGGAGAAGATGGATTATGTAAAGACTTTTCTAATAAGATGCGGGAAGAATTTGAAATGTCTATGATTGGGGAGATAAAATTCTTTTTAGGATTGCAGTTTTCACATACTGATAAAGGTGCATTCCTATGTCAATCTAAGTACTTGAGGGAGTTACTAAAGAAATTTGGCATGAAGAACTCTAAACCAGTAAGCACACCTATGAGTACAACTGATAAATTATCTTTAAAGGATGAATCAACACCTATTAATCCAACCAAGTACAAGTCTATGATAGGAGGTTTACTGCATTTGACACAAACAAGACCTAATATTATGAATGCAGTATTTATTGTTTCAAGATTTTAGAGTAATCCTAAAGAAAATCATGAATCAGCAGTGAAAAGGATTTTTTGGTACCTACAAAGCACTACAAATCTTGGTTTATGGTATCCTAGAGATGAAAACTTTGATTTATGTGCATATACAGATGCAAATTGGGCAGGAGATGGAGATGACAGAAAAAGTACTACCGGTGGAGCATTTTTTCTTGGTAGCAGATTGATTTCTTGGTTGAGAAAGAAACAGAGTTGCACAACTTTATCAACAACAGAATCATAATATGTTGCAGCAACAACTAATTGCACACAGGTATTATGGCTTAAGCAAAAGTTGAAGTACATAAAGGTAAAATGCAAGGAACCTATAAATATTTACTGTGATAATTTGACAGCAATTGATATATCTAAGAATACGATATTCCACTCAAAGACTAAACAGGTTTCTATCAAATTCAATTTTATAAAAGAGAATGTTGAAGAAAAAGAAGTGAAATTGGTTTATGTGAATATTAAAGAGTAGATTGCAGATATTTTTACTAAGCCTTTTCCTAAGGAAACTTTTGAATATCTCAGAGAGTAGCTTCGGGTTATACCCCCACCGGTAGAGACTTAGATAGTTGATGTTTTGTCATCAACCGATAGAATTAACAAAGAAATCTTTTATTTTGGCTTTGATGAGGAGAGCTACTTCTCAGGGGGAGTAGTTGGTATTTTGTATAAACTATTTGAATCCAGTTTTTGTATTGCTTTAGCATTTGGTGTCAAAGGGGGAGAGATATCTATGGAAAAACAAATTATCTTTTGGAGAGATTATTGGGGAGAGATAATTGTATTGGGGGAGAGATTATTACTCTCTGGATTTTGATTTCTGGTTAATGATCTCTCTTTGGGAGATTGTTCGTTTTTGGTTTTTGGCATTTCTGTTTTGGCACATTGATGGTTTTTTCATCTTGTGTTGCCATCAATGCCAAAGGGGGAGATTGTTGGTATTTTGGATGTGTTGGTATGTTTTTTTCATTGATTTCAACACCTGTCAACACTTATCAGCATTTGGAGATTCTTGATTATGTTCACCGACTTGTTCAGTGACTTTTGCACACTCACTTGTATCTAGTTTACCGACAGGTTATATTGTTCACCGACACTTGCAATGACTTGGAGATTACTTCGTTATGTCGAAGACATTGTGTGGACACTTTTTTTTGGTGATTTGTTCATTGGTCTATTCGGGTTTGCATATTTGCTATTACCGGCAAATAGTTCTAGGTTATGCACCGACAAGCATATCTATTCCAGATAAGCATGACATGTCATGAAGATGATTTGTTATTATTTTAAATGCATTGATCCGACATGATGCATTATATGTTGATTCATTTTTAATTGATTTTATTGTAATATTCTTAGTGAGGCGACCTACTCAATTGGTCTTAGGTTATGGTATAAATGTAAGATCTCATTTGTGAGATTGGGATATAGGATTGGGAAAGGGATTATGATAAGGTATATGTGAATATAAGCAGAGCTATACATGCAAACATCATTCAAGATTGAAGGAAGGTTTGAAGAAGGAAAATCAGAGCTTAACCGATACTGAATCCAGCATATGAAGATGCTATTTTGAGAAGTACATTATCATTGGATTTAACAATCCAATTGTAGTTAGTGTGACTCCTATTTTGTGATTGAGTAGTGAGCTCTAGGTAGTAGACCTTTCTGCATGTGTAGACTCCATATTGTACACACATACTATCTGCAGTAGTATCATTTGATTGTGGGTAAGGTTTCCCTCCATGGTTTTTCCCCTTATAGGGTTTCCATATACAAATATTTGTGTTATGTGTTGTGGATGTTATTGTCTTTCTTTTTCCTGCATTAATCTTCACAGGTACTACAATTAACTGATAAAACTGTCTACCAGCATAAAGTTTTGTTTACCAGTATTAAGCATTAAGTTTTGGTTTGAATTTATTGGACAACTGATTCACACCCCCCCACCCCTGCCCTCTTAGTTGTTTGTGGGACCTAACACAAAGGAATAGAGCCCATAGGGATTACTTGACTCTCTTTGGATAAGAGTTAGTACTCCAACATTTAATTGAAAGAGTATTTGGCCCTAGTTAAGTTGATAGCTAGTTTAGCCTAGGATCCCTTTTTCACCATTAAACATTTTAGTGAACTTGATGTGCTTGCATCATTTATGATTTGTATGTTCATTTCTTTTTCATTTCAAAAACATAAAAATGCAATTAAAAAAATCTTGTTTTTCATTCATTGTTATGTCTCTCACTATATGTGTTTAGATTACATTAGATCATATTATTATATTGTAATAGTTAGAACAAATGTTTATTTTCCTAGATTAAAAAACAAAAACCAATCCCTCTCTTGGAGAAAGGTATTCAATCATGTTGGATATGTTTTTACAAGATTTTGATGGCATTGATGAGCCATTTAGTAGTAATGACTTTGATATGTTAGATGAATCCCTTGATTAATTCATCTCTATTGAGTCAGACTTTACAACTCCTAAACCAACCTTTTGCCAAATATTGATCAAAATGATAAATGTGTCTAGTTATAAGAATGAACCTGAAAAATCTTAAAGTTGTTCATCTTCTTCTTGATGTCCAACTAGTGATTGTTGATAAAGGTGGTAGAAATTAGTTGGATTATGTATAATAAATCACCCAAAGATATAAGATGAATTAACAAAAATAAAATGCAATCATTCTCTAATACAACACAATAAATAATAAGTAACCTAATCTTATGCAAGTTATTCCCTCTTATCTTCCCACTTCTCAATTAGTGCTACCTCACCTTTCTCAACATCTTAGAAAGGATTATGATCTTGTTGAACAACTTTGTGTTATTATCATGAAGATATCCCTTTGATATATGATTCAAATTTCACCCACATATGATGAAATTCTTCAAGAAACTTTAAAGAAGATAGATATGCAACCTTACATGGGACCTAATGATGTAACTTCTTTGTTAGAGTGTATTCATGAAAATAAGATTGATATTTTGTTTTCTCAACATGAATTACCTTCTATAGAGATTCAAAACCAAGAATATCCTCTTATGATTATTGTCCTTATTAATGGCAATGTTATAAGATGAACTTTAGTGGATAATGGATACATTACTAATGTGTTTCACATTGAGTTATTGCAAAAAATCAATGTAGATACTTCTCCTATTCAACCCGATTCTCTTTCTATTCATAGCTTTGATAATGTTGGAAGATAATCGTTAGGAACAATAACATTACCTATTGATGTAAGTCTTGTCATTTTACCTACACGTATCCATGTCATGCCCGATACCCTCACCTATAAACTTCTTCTAGATAGATCTTGGATTCATTCTATGCAAGTATTTCCTTCAAGTCTTCATCATAATCTTATGTTTTCTTTATTTATAAAAACTAGATTTATACTTTAGAAGTTGAAAAGAACTTAAAAATTTGTTTGCAAATTGAACTTGGATCTCAATATCTTTTAAATTCTTCTATTCCTTCTCCGATTCAAATGGATACATAATCCTCTCTTGAATTACACCTTCACCTAAAGAGGCACTCTTAGAAGATAATTGGGTGTCATTATATTTTACACCATCATTTGTGGCAAAATATAAAATCCCTCTAATAGAACCTAAGACTAAAGAGGATGACATAGCGATATCTAAAAAAGATTCAACTTTCTCTAAGAAACCTAATCACAATTTTAGAGAGGATCTAGAAAGTACAAAGGCAAGTAACCTTTCAAATATATTTTTATTGTGGCGAAGTAGGTCATTTCATGACTAAGTGTTGATACAAATATTGTAATAATCATGGTCAAAAGAATTGGAACAAGTCCATTACCAAGAAGAAAACTTTCAAAAGAATAAGAAGAGTCTCTTCTCTAATGAAGAAAAGCTATTCATCTAAAAAAGATGATCAATGGACAATATTTTAAATATATTTTGATTGTGGTGAAGCAGGTCACTTCATGGCTATAAAGAAATTGTAATAATTAAGATCAGAAGAATTGGTAGAATTGCATTACCAAGAAGAAAAATTTCAAAAGAATAAGAAGTGTTTCTTCTCTAATGAAGAAAGCTTTTCATCTAAAAAATATGATCAATGACATAGTGGTATCTAAAAAAGATTCAATTTCTTCTAAGCATCCCAATAAAAATTATAGAGGGTCTAGAAAATACAAAGGTAAATAACCTTTTAAATATATTTTGATTGTGGTGAAGTAGGCCACTTCATGGCTAAGTGTTCATACAAAGATTGTAAAAAATAAGATCAAAAGAATTGGAAGAATTCCAATACTAATAATTAAATATTTCAATAGAATAAGAATACTTTTTTCTCTAATAAAGACAACTATTCATCAGGAAAAGATGATCAATGCACCTCTAGGAATGAATTTGAAAAGGCCCTATTCATGACCATGAAGACTTAAGGAAGGTAATATAAGAGAAATAAAATCTAGAGATGAAGACAACAAAGTGGTTCTAGTGATAGAATTATAGTGTTCCAACAAAGAAATAAAAAAAAGGAATTATGGAGGAAGTATTTAGGCTATAGATAAGTTATTTAGAATCTTTAAAATTCAAAAAAGATGGTCATTTATCTAAAAATACATGTAGAGGAAGAAAAGATAATGGAGGACATTATAAATAAATCATTACTTAAAAGAGATAAGGACTATGAAAAAAATGAAGCAAAAATGGTATGCTTGAGAAAGGATTTGGAAAAGGCAAATAATCAAGTAAAATTGAAGTTTAGAAAAATCACAAAGATATTAGATGAAATCATAAGAAACTAAATGTCACTATACATCAAGAGTAGTATTGGATTTGATGATACATAGATCGGTAAGGATATAACATAGTCCATCAATACAATGGATGAGAATATGGAAGAGAATGTTGATGGAAGTTCAACATTTGATGAGATCAAGGCAACTAAGGATAAATAGAAGGAAGATGATGGTTTCACTCAAGTACAAAAATGGAAGAAGAAATCCAAAATGCAAAATTTAAGAGGACAAGCATACAATATTATTTTAAATTATTCATTTTTTACTTTTTATTTAATTGCAGTCAATTTGGTCATAAGGTAGTTAATTATAAAAGGGTTCTAGTAAGAAGGAACAATTTTTTGAGTAGAAAAATTTTGCACCTTTATTTAATGTCAATATTATCTATCACAAGTAGAAAAATTCTAGGCATTTTGAGGGATATTGTATGAGTAATTTTAAATGTCCTCCTAATCCAGATAGAAAATAAAATAGCTCTATAAATTAGAAAAAGAAATAGTGAAGGTTTGGAAAAGGAAACTGGAAGTTAAAATATCATAAAAATTTATGGCTGCCTAGACTAAATTTCATGCCCAGGAGGAGAAGATTTTTTGGAGTTGGAAGTTTTGGGAGTTTGTTAGTAGAATGCCGCAAATATTTTCTTAAGAGATATTTGAGAGATGTGTTGTCATTGATGTCAACATATTTCTTTGTCTGTGTCAATGAAGTAGTAAACTTCAGTGAGTTAGTTTGTTCAATATGGTGAAGACCAAAGTTTGTGATTAAAGGATTTTTAGAGGGATCTCTATAGATGTTTAAATTCAATTTTTAGAGGTCCACATGAATATTTAATTGAGTTATGACTATCTATGTTGTGATTGGTTTTTCACTTGTTCAGTAATGATAGTGTTCAGTATTTTGATCTGCATTGCTCCACATTGTAATATATTGTTCTGTGAATTTGGAGATATGTTTGGATGTTGGTGTGTATCCTCAATTCAAGTGGTTCATGGTTTAGAGGTCCGCAAGTGATTTTTCAAGGTTGACAGTCATTGCAGTTAAAGTTCCCGAGGTTTGGTATGCAGATGCTGGTAATTCTAGTAATTTGTGTTTCTGTGGATGTTGCTATGATAATTCCTGATGCTTGTGGATGTTTCTATGTCATGTTCCTTCTATGTTGATGGTCCATATTGATTATTGAGCTTGTAATTGATGATTTTCCTCAGTATATTGGTGTTCTTCATTTTATTGGCCGGCTTGATTCTTGTAGCATGTTGCAGATGTTTGAGGCGTTATTCTTGGAGGTGTTTCATGTTCGTGGTGATGATTTGCATCCATGATATGTCTTAGTCAATGTTGTTTTAGTCTACATGTGATAATTTGTATCTGATCAATAGCTATATCACTGTAATTATTTTATGTTTGTTGAGATGACTTTGTTGATCTTTCCAAGGACAATGTTATGTATAAATAAATGTAATAATCTTGTGTGAGGTATGAAAGAGAAGATGGATGTGAGCGAATAATGTATTAATATTTCAGGAGCAGAGAGGAAGTGTGAAGGATAAAATTGAAGTTGTTATATGCTTAACTGAAACTGTAACAAGGCATTGAGGATGCTATTTCTCAATTCATGATTTTGAAAGTAATCCATGATTATTTGTAAGGAAGTGAGCCTTCCCTAGGCTGTAGCCCTTTTTATTTTGAGTAGTGAGCTCTAGGAAGTGTGTTTTAATGCATGTGCATTCCCCATTGTAGTACTTCTAATAAAGTATACCTATTTTGTGGGTTCATCCCCACCATGGTTTTTCCCTTAACTGGGTTTCCACATTAAAAATATTGGTGTCATGTGTGTTCATGCATTTTGATGATTTATGCTTTCATATTTAATTATCAGATCTAAGAATAAGTGCAAGTTGTGTAGGTTTTTGCTAACAACTGATTCAACCCCCCCTCTCAGTTTTCTTCTCTATTTCAAAACTATTTTATCAATTGGTATTAGAGTAGGTTCCTCTGAAGAAGGTTGACTACTTGAGGTGATCCAAGATGGCAACTTACAAGAAGGATAGTCTGATATTTGATTGCACTAACTACTCTCTTTGGAAGAATCACATGGAGTGTCACTTGAGATGCATTGGGGAATCTTACTGGACAATTACCAAAGACAAGTATGCTATTCCTGCAAATGGTCCTTCAACTTTGGATGTGATAAAGGAAGTTGAATATAATATTAGGGACAAGGAAGCATTATTGAGTGCTCTAACTGATTCTGATGACAATTGTTATGCAACTGAAGACTAATCATTAGATCTAAAATAACTTGGAAACTTTGTATGAAGGTGATAGTTATGTGAAGATTGCTAGGTTACAGAGCCTTAAAGGGTAAGTATGAGATGTTGAAGATGAGAAAACATAATAATATCACTTCCTTCATGCATAAATTGAATGAACTTGTGTGTAGTATCAGATGTGTTGGTGGAATGTTGGAAGAATCAGAGATTATTGCTAAAGTGCTTAAATCCTTACCTGCATCATACAAAGACAAAGTTGTTGCTATTGAGCAGATCCAGACTATGACTAATGTGACTAGGTACATGTTGATTGGTAAACTTTTAGCCTTTGAATTGAGTGAGTGTGGTGACTTTCTTCCTAAGATAGAATCTACATTCAAGGCCAATATTTTTAAAAAGGGTAAGCAAAGATATGATCATAGAGAAAGTTCTTCAAGGAGGATATCCAAATATCAGAAGGATATGAAGGAAATTTAAGAAGAAGAGTGAGAGCTTGAGGAGCTTGAAGCCCTTATTGCCAAGACATTATCCAAAGGAGCCGATAAGTATGAAGGAAAATTGCCTCTTAAATGTTTTTCTTGCAATAAGATAGGTCATTTGTCTCAAGGTGTTTGGAAAGAGTTCCTAAGACAAGATCTAACAAACATAGATTTCAAAAGAGATGTTATTATGTTGTTGATGAAGGTGTGATAGATGATGAATCTAATAAAGGAGGTTCAAGTGATAATGAATGGGTGTTTATTACTATCAAGGAGGATGATCCAATGCCTACTGATTCTGCTAGCTTCATGAATGTGGAAAGAGCTTTGGTTGCACAAGTTGAAGAGAAAGATTAATGGGTGATTAATAGAAAATTATTTCACCATATGATAGGTGATAAAAATAAGTTTGTGAGTTTGGAAAAGTATGAAGGTGGCATTGTAAGATTTGGTGATGATAAAGATGGTATAACGTGTGGTAGAGGATCCATTTCTCTTGATGCTAAGCACAATATTGATGATGTATTATGTGTAGAAGGTCTAAAGCATAATCTTTTCAGTGTTGGACAGATTGTTGACAGGGGATATGATCTTCAATTCAAGAATGACAAGTGTAGAATCTTGGGTAGTTCTGGAATTGAGATTGCATCAGGTACAAAGACAAAAGGTAATATCTTTCACTTAAATGGTGTTGGTAAAAGTTGTTTGATTGCTCATATTGATGAATATTGATTGTGGCATAGAAGGATGTGTCTTTTGAATTTTGATAACATTATTAAGATAAATTTTACTTAAGCAGTGAGAGATCTTCCTAAGTTGATGAAACCTATACTAACCCTATATACAAGGAATGTCAGTTAGGAAACAAACCAAAATTACTTTTAAGAGTAAGAAGCATTGTTCAAATGGATTCTTGGATCTTGTGCATACTTATTTATGTGGTCCTTCCAGAGTTGAAATTTTGCAGGGGGATAGATATTTCATGTTGCTGATTGATGGTTATTCTAGGATGATGTGGGTTACTTTCTTGAGGAAGAAGTTTGAATCTCTAGATAAGTTCAAGATATTCAAAGCTATGGTTGAGATAGAAACAAGATTGAAGTTTAAGTGTCTGAGATCTAACAAAGGTGGTGAATTCACTTCTGGTGAGTTCAATGCATTTTGTGAAGATCGTGGGGTAAGGAGACAGTTGTTTTCTCCTAGAACTCCTTAGCAGAATGAAGTTGTGGAGAGGAAGAACAAAACCATGCAAGAAGTTGCTAGAACATGATGTTGGAGGGAAAAGGTTTGCATGTCTAGTGGAGAGAATTTGTGACTACTATTGTTTACACTCTTAACCGAGTACATATCAGAGGTGATACCGGTAAGATTCATTATGTACTATGGTTTGGTCATGCTCCTACTATTAAATATTTTAAATTTTTAAAAAGTAAATGTTATATTAAGAGGAATGAAGATCTAGGGAATTTTGATGCTAGATGTGATGAAGGAATATTTCTTGTTTATTATAAGAAAATCAAGGCCTACCGGTGTTATAATAAGAGACTAGGAAAGATAGTTGAGAGTGCAAATGTCAAGGTTGATGAAGGCAAGAAAAGATAGACTAGTTCCTCTAGATATGATTCAAATGATCAAAATGATAGCTCAGATAAAGGGAAGCAACCTCAAACTTAGAACCAAGTGTATATCATTCTATAAGAAGGAACAAGTGCAGTTGTTGAAGAAAGAACACAAGAAGCTGAAGTTCAAGAAAATCCTAAAACTCCTAGGTATTTATGTTGGACATTGCTGCTACTAGGATATATTGTTGTCATTGATGTTAACATATTCATGTTCTAATGATTGCAGATTAGTTTATTCAGATCATGGTTTGGTGTATGGATTATCTATAGTATCGTTATATTCTTTTGTATTGGTTTTGGTGATCCAAAAAACCAAATTGATCATATCATATGATCCAGTTTTGTAGTTTGTTTATTTGATCAGTACTTTGTAGAGTTTAGTATTTCATCCAGTATATTCCAATGTGATTAGATCTTGAGTTGAGGATTTGGGAGATTGTTTGGGATGGTCTTGTGTATCTTTATTTTAGATGGTTTATGATTTGGTTCTTTGCAAGTTATCTTTCTTTGTGATAGTTGCTACTACTTGAGTGTCTTTGAGATTCAAATGTTGATTGATGAGGATTTGATAAGTGGTGTTGGTGCATCTATTGCTGATGATTCTAACATGCTTGCTGGTGTTTCCTAATTGTGTCCTATTTGTCTTAATGTTCCACATTGATTGTTGTACATTTTTTTGGTGATTTTCCTGAACCGGTGATGTTCTTCGTGTTACTCGGTATTCTTGGTGGCTTAGCATGTTGTGGTTGATCTTGGCATGATTATTGGTGGTGATGTGTGTTTGGGAATTTTATTTGGGTCCATGTTATGTCATGAATATCATTATATTGGTCTGGTAATCAATCTTTGTATCGTGTGATGCAATTTTATAATTGTGAGTTGAGGGTTTAGTTGACCTTGTTGTCAAAGTTGATGAATTGTTTAAATAGGTGATATATTCATATATTTTAGGTATTTAGGTTGTGTCTACATTATTAGAGAGTGTTGTATATGCAAACAAGTGATTCATCCCTCAACATTGTGATTGAGCAGAGATTGGTGTTTCAGAGCAGGCATATGAGCTTAACTAGAACTATCATCAAGCATTTGCAGATGTTATTATTGTAGTTCATTTGATTTTGGATTGTTGTCTGAACATTTTGTAAGTCAGTGAGACTTCCTTGTAAGGTAGTGAACCTTACTTGAGGGTTGTAGCCTCTCGGGCTATTATATCTTAAGCTATAAGCTCTAGGCAGTGTGCATTAATGCTAGTGTATTCCCCATTGTAATATTTTAACATTCTACTATAGAGTATTGTATTATTGTGGGTAGGTTACCACCATTGTTTTTCTCTTAATCTGGTTTTCCATGTCAAAATCTTCGTTTTGTGTGTTGTGTTATCAATTTTATTATCTTTATTATTGCTATACTTTAGCATAATTGTATTTGTAATTGAGTTTGTTGATTCGGTAGAAAATTGATTCACCCCACCCCTCTTAGTTTTCTATCATTGTTGTTGCCATCAATTGGTATCAGAGCTAGATCCTCCGAAAGAAGCTTAACCACTTGACGAGATCTAGGATGGCAACTGGAGGTATTATCTTTAAGAAGGAGAGTCTGAGATTTGATGGAAGTAACTATCCTATATGGAAGAATTAGATGGAAGTGCACTTGAGATGCCTTGGAGAAGATTACTGGGAGATTACAAAGAATGGCTATTTCGTTCCTCAGAAAGGACTGGTTCTTTCTAATGAGATAAAAGAAGCTAAAAATAATATTAGAGAAAAGGATGCATTTTTTAGCACCCTGACTTATTACTAAATGACTAATGTGATGGGACTTCAAACTACACATGAGATCTGGGAGAATCTTGAAACCTTGTATGAAGGAGATAAACAAGTAAAAGTTGCTAAGTTGCAGAGTTTGAAAGGGAAGTATGAGATGCTGAAGATGGGAGAAGATGAGAATGTTAATTCCTTTATGGCTAAGGTGAATGAAGTTATCCTAGGTATCAGATGTATTGGTGGAACCCTTGAAGAAGATGAAATTGTTGCTAAGGTGTCAAGATCATTGTCTCCTTCTTACAACCATAAGGTAGTTGCGATTGATGAGATTCAGAGCGTAACTACTGTGACAAGAGATATGTTGGTTGGAAAGATTGTTAAATTTGAATTGAGCGAATTTGGTGAATCACATGCAAAGTCCAAGAAAAAATATAGAGCATCTATATCCAGGAAGTATAAGTATGATCCTGATGAGTGCAGAATATCCAAAATATGAAAGAGAGAGAAGAGAGATGGAAGAGAAACAAATAGAATGGGAAGAGCTTGAAGCAATGATTGCTTGGAGATTGCCTAAGGGAGCTGCTAAGTAGGAGGGAAAATTGCCTTTGAAATATTTCTCTTGAAATAAGATAGGACATCTTACTTCTAGATTCTCGGAAACAATGTCAAAATATGATAGGCAGGATAAATTTGATAAGCATGATAAGAATGATAGTTATGAGAAGCATGAGAAGTATGATAAACCTTACCGAAGAACTATTATTATGCTTCTAATGCAGGTGTAATAAATGATAAATCAAAAGGAGATGAAGTGGTGTTTATTACTATCAAAGAAGATGGACTGATACTTGTGGATTCCATAAGCTGCACTTTTAAGGAGAAACGTTTAGCTGCTAAAGTTGGAGAGAAAGATGAATGGCTAATTGAAAATGGTTGTTCACATCAAATGAACGGTCATAAAAGAAAATTTGTGAGTATGGAAAGGTATTGGCAGAATAGTAAGATTGGGAGATGACAAAGAATGTGTGATCCATGGTAGAGGTTCAATATCCTTTGATGGTAAGCATAATATGTTGGAATTTGCATGAAGATTGCATTGATGATTTGTTATATTGTCATTGATGTCAATTAATAGGTAATGATGTTGTTGTAACCAGTAGAAAGAGCTATTGAAAGGAAATTGTAACTGGTAGGCTAGTTTGTGGAGTGAACTGGTATTACTAAGTATTAGGGAGTTGAACCGGTAAACCCTACTACCTGTTGTTTTGATAAACCCTAACTGATTAAGTTTGGTTATATTGGTTTACAATCTAATGATGAGTGGTAATAATTATGACACGTATGCATATTGTATGAAGAGAGTTTCAAAGTAATTTTGGCACATTGAGATAATGTTTTTTGTCTTGGGGATGAGCAAGTATACTGCATATAATGCAAATCGCGTGATGTGTTACTAATTTTGATGAAGGGGTGATCAAGGAGTGGTCAAGGAGTTCTTGAATGATGTGTAGAGATTGTTATGTAATCCAATGGTCATACTTGAACCAACTTGTTTGTAATCTCTATGAGAATTAGGTTTTTATTGTGTTATCGACCTAGTTGATTTGTTTATAGGGTTGATGAGTTGTTTTAGTTTGAGTGTGTTGGCAAAGTTGAATTGAGTATGTGGTTGTTGAACTAGATGTTGTATCTATAGTTTGAGTAAAGGCAACTAGGAGCATGAAAATAATTTGAACAAGCAAGTGAAGTTGTATTCAAATAGATCAACAAACTCCTGTTGTTTTCAAACAGTTACAGTAGTTAAATCCCCTAACCGAGTAAGCTCTAAAAAGCTTGGTGTTATTAAAATCCTCTAACAAGGTGATCAATTATCTTGGATTCTAAATCCTTTACCAAGGTTACTCCTCATAGGGTATTGCTTCTAACAAGGCATTATAGTCAATCCATTAACCAGGTGGTTCCTAACAGGATCAGTTCTTAATAAGACTTTTTGTAAAAGCTTTAACAAGCTTGGCTCCTAATAGGGGGACTCCAAAAGAGTTCAGATAGTTATCTTGTGAGTCTCATCTCACTATGGTTTTTCCCATTTGGGGTTCCACATCAAAAATATTGTGTCAAGTGGTGAATGTTTTTGTGGTTATGTTTCATTATGGTTGATTTGATTAACTACTTATTCCACTTTTATAAGTCATTATAATCAGTAGCAATATGAAGTTTTACTTATATTAGTAAAAGTATTTGGATGTTTGTAAGTTAAAAGTTGATTACTATTATTTGTTGTAATAGTCAAAAGGTTTATCTTGACAGTTTTTATCTTGACAAAGATATTGTTAGGATTGATGATAGTCCCAAAGATACTGATAGGGCGGGGGGGGGGGGGTTGAATTAGTATCTAACTGTTTAACAAAATTTCTGACCTTATTAAGTATTTTGCATTCCAAAACAGTGTACTGGCAAACAAGAATTAATGCTGTAAATATGAACAATAAAGACAATATAGAAAGCACACCATAACACAAGATTTTTGGTGAGAAAACCTGGTATGGGAAAAACCTCGGTGGGATTTGTGATGGACAATATTCACTCACTGGCCAATGAATGGATATTACTTACAATAAGGTGCCTGCACATGCAAGAAGGCCAACTGCCTAGAGCTCACTGCACAAATACAAAATGGATTATGAGAATCAAATATAATGTACTGCTACAAAAAGTATATTCTATGTCAGGTTCAATATCGGTTTAAGCTCATACAATAACCATAAACCCTTCTACAAAATCTGCCTTAATATTTGCTCTACATATCCATCATATCTATCCTCTAGCATATATGTCAAAATGATCTACAAGATCTCATACTTATATATGAGTCTTATTACAATATGCCATGTCGGCTTACAAAAAGATATTACAATTAAATAAAAAATAAAATAATCAAAATCTTGTCGGCTAGAGTGTCGGTAAACATTATTGTCATTGCCGGTGAAGTGTCTGCCGATGTAGAGTCTATTGATGTCGGTGCCATAAGATTGCAAGGTTTACATCAATGACAATACCTTCAATCACCTTCAACTACCATTAGAGTCTGCAATACCAACAATCTCCCCCTTTGGCATTGATGGCAACACTCATGAGAAAAATCCAAAATCTATCCCAAAAATGAAGTCCAAAAATCTTACCAAAAATGTGTGCTCCCCCTGAGCAGATGATCTCCTCTGACAATGATTTTTCTCTATACTACTACTCCTCCTTTGACATCAATGACAAAGGTTGTCAAAATTGTCAAATGAGTGCAGTTTTCAGCTAGAACCTTGTAACCGGTTGGTTACAATTTGGAATAAGTCTGCTAAAACCATGTTCAAACTCTCAGTAAACCTATTGCTATCCTTCAAAGTTGCCTCTGTTCTATGAATAGTACTAGTGAGGTGATGCATTTTCTCTTCCGGTGTCTTTTGTCCTTGAATAAGTGCCTCAGAGATCTCTTTCCTTATAGAGATGAGGTTATCCAACTTTGGACTAAGTCTGCATTTAAGCTCTTTTGTTTTGCCCTTTATTCTTTCCTTTTCTTTTTCTAACTTCTCCAATTTCTCCTCAAATCCAACAATTTCTTTCTCAATAACTGATATTGGTTCAGATGAACCAATGATATTATTAGCTATGTCATCAATTTCCTTTTGCACTTTGCTGATTTCCTTATCAATATCCACTATCAAAAAAATTCTTTTACAAGTATCTTTGTATAGTTCCTTGAACTCCATTATTGTTGTTCTCAGTGCTGGTAAAAGAGTATCAATATGTTCCGTGCACTTCTTTATTGTTTCTTCAAAGAATTTCTCTTTTTCCCTGTCCATTTTCTTCTTAAATGTTTCTTCATTTATTTGATCTACAGTCAGTATATTGTCGGTGATAAATTTAGACAATGTGTCTAACTGACTCAAAGAGTCCTTATTAGCTACATTGCATTTGGTTGCAATCAATTTAAGAATGGGTATAGTATCATCTATAGCCTTATAGGCCAATGCATTCCAATTTGTAATTTTCTTAATAGAATCTAAGAGTACTTAAGTCACATTTGTGGGTTTGAACTCTATCATAGAAGTACCAAATATCTACCCAACTACCTTCACAATCTCCATGCTAGTGTGAGTAACTACTTTTCTTGTCTCGACCTTTGGTGGTTCAGTTTGTGTTTGCATTTCTACTAGCAAAGGTTTAGGTTTCTAAGTAGTTGCTGGTGGCACTGTCTCTGTGTGTACCAAAAGATCAACCTATTTCTCTACTTGTATCTCTTCCTATTTCATAGTGTTATCCATTGTTGGTTTCTCTAATGGTTTCTCTACACTGTCCACTTCCAGTGACTCAGTTGGTTTCTCTTTATTCTTCATTGTCGGTATCTCTATCTCTATTGGTTTCTCAATGTTTGTATCAACAATATCAGTAACCATGCCACTAACCAAGGGATCAACTGTATGCTCAATTTGTTCAGCCAGAATCCCAATCTCAATATGTTCTCCCTATGATCTAATCTCAATATTATCAGCCCGTTGCTCCGTAGAAACATTATTTTTCTTTTCCTCAGTGTTCTCCTTATCAACTATAATATTTATCACCTGAGTGTCTATGTTCATAGTATACAAAATTTTAGACTCAGGATTTGTGTCCTCATGTGGTGTTTCCACATTCTCAGTAGCCGATGAATCATATGTCTGTACCGGTGGAGTAATAGAAGGTGGTGGTAGATTATCAGTCACTTTTATATTAGGTAGTCCACCTACCTTGCCTTTTCCCTTCTCTCGATCCTTTTGGTAAACCTTGAATGTTTTTGGTCTTTTAAGTTCTTCTTGTTTCTCTTTCTCAACAAAGAAAATGTCCCATTTATCAACTCTTTCTTCTAAGATTTCATTTACCCTGTCGGCCATTAGACTTACATGTCGGTGTCCACTTAAAAAGACTGTTATGTTTGCTTCACTGATCAACTCATCAATTTAGATTTTACAGGATGTACAACAAGTAGTTTCTCAATCTTTATTTTGTTATCAAGTTCCATAATAGCTAACCTTTTAGCATTTAACTGCCTATATAAATCACTAGGCAAATCATCTACAACCTCTATTAATACTTTCTTATAAATATCAAGATGTAGGATAATACTATTCTCTATAATTTCTTTTTCCTTATTTGTAAATGTATCATACAATTTGGTTACATTGGATAAGTTTCCATCATCTATTATCTCATTTAGTAGGTTGTCAAGTGGTGGAATAACGTGCTTTTTCTTTTTCTTTCTAGGTGTTAGCTTCTTAGCTGGTGGCCTCACTGCTTATTGTTTCTTCCTTGCCTTCTTTCGTGTAGGACAGTGTATTGGTGAAGGTTTTCTCTTCCTATCTACTCTTTTGAACTTTGCAGGGCTTTCACTTTCTGATGAAGTACCAACCAGTGAGAGATGAGCCTCCGGTTGTAAACCTTCCAAATCACTTTCCTTGATACCAGTGATATTCATTATGTTTTCCTTTATTTCTTTCACCTGTTTGGTTTCACTTCTGATATATTTTTCTCTTTTCTTCCTATGTTTTAGTGTGTGCACACCACTCTCTATTATCTGAGCAGTACCAAAGACTTTTTCTTCCAGTTATCTAGGGGCTTCAAGTAGGGTTTTGGCATATGTTTTAATTATGTTCACATCAGCCTCATATCCCATCTTTGTTACCCAAATAGTTCTAGGATGAACTGCTTCCATCCATATCTCATCCTTCTTAATTACAAAACAAATTTCCTTCTCATACTTGTCTACAATGCTTTGTGGTAATCTTTCCCTTGTTTTAATTTTTGCTTTAAATGCTTGGAAATACTTTGTGATATTGTTGTCCTTGTCTGTACCCATGCTAGTGAAGATATCTAGGAGTTGTTTTCCTAGCAGTATGTCATAACCAAAGTCTTTCTTGCCAATACTGGGAACCTCTTTTGTAAGATATAGCATTAAACATAGAAGAAGATTTCCAAATCGGAAAGTACCTTTCTTGTCTCCTTTTATTTTCTTCAGATTATCAATCAATTCATATTTCAACCACTCACATACATCTATCATCACAATTAACATTTTTATACATTTTCATGATTTCCTCTAAACCTAATTCCTCAATGTGGTAATGAATATATATTCTAGGCTCTTCTGCATATGCAACACGTTTAGGGATTTTTGAAAAAGCACCTAAGGTACCATCCTATTTCGCTACCTCACGGATAATCTTGAAAATTGGCCTAGGGCGTTTAACTACCTCTATAACAATAGAGTTTGTCATGAATTCTAGAGCTGAGGAGGAAGCCATTGATATATACCTTAATCTTCCTGATAGGTTTGAATGCTTGAAAGAACTTGCTTCACTTCTCGCTAAGGATGCCTTTGCTTGGGTTTTTGGTCTCTTTGAAAATTTGAATGCTCGGTGAATGAAAAAGAGGAAAAAACACTGATTTATAATGTCTTTTCCTTCAACAACCACAATAAATGCCTACTAGTTAAGTGAAACTTAACACATCTATCAGTAAAGAAGAAGTTCATCTTCTTACCATCAACTGAGGGTACACTTGCATGATTTTCAACTTGTTGCCATACCCCTAAAAGCTTTCTTTTCAGTTGGATGAAGAATGTCCTGCCAGTGGAGTAATAATCTATTCTACCGGTGAAGGAATAGTCTCATCAACATTCTGATCTCTCTTTCTAATCCACTATTTTGAAAATTATTGTTTTACCTCATCTACCTTCTCTTTACCTTTCAAACTGGGTCCTTTGTTATTTGCCGGTGATGCCTTACTTCTACAAAATTTTGCAATATGTCCAATCTTGTTACAACCATAACAAGTCACATTTTTCTTTTGAATAGCCTTTCCATATCCTATGTCAGTATGTGTTTTGCATTGATTAGATAAGTGCCCAAATCTTCCACAAACATAACATCTTACATTGATTCTGAAATTTTCTGAATTATGACCAATTTTGTTGCATTTGGAACATTGACCAGTGGGTGCATTAATGTTCTAATCATTTCTAGATATACATTGATTTTCTTTATGACCATAATTGTTATAGTTAAAGCATTTCGCATTAAATTTGTAAGCATTAGGTTGTCTTACCGGTTTACTATGATCATGATTGTTTGTATTACCGAAGCTTTCACCAACTTCAAATCCAAGTCCATTAGTGTCTCCATTAGGTTTCTGACTTTTCAGCATATTATCAAGTTCTTATGAACTTTTCTTGAATTTCTCTTTGTGCTGATTTGCAGTAGCCAACTCATTTTCCAAGATTCCCTTGTGTCTCATAAGTTCAGTTTTGTCATTTTGTATGTGCATCAAATATGTCTTCAACATGTCATTTCCATTTCCAACATCATTAAGTCTCCTATTCAAGTCATCTTCATTTTTCTTTCTTTCCTCAATGTCTTTACAAAACCTCATAGTCATATCTTGCATCTCATTCCTCATAGCACTGTTTTCTTCCCTCAATTTGTTCACAAGGTCATTAAGAGTTTCCTTTTCATCATCATCACTCTGCATCTTTTCATGAGGTTCACTTCTTTTGTT
The DNA here is from genome assembly GCF_030272615.1 of Cryptomeria japonica. Classification (NCBI taxonomy): domain Eukaryota; kingdom Viridiplantae; phylum Streptophyta; class Pinopsida; order Cupressales; family Cupressaceae; genus Cryptomeria; species Cryptomeria japonica. Next base: position 699,018,791 of record NC_081408.1, read on the forward strand.
TCAAGCAATAGTGATATTTTCCTGAAGTACTTGAATGAATTCCTGTGCAGTCCTGAGATCATCTTCAAGTTTTATATTCTTCAACTTTTCTACATCAAAGTCTAGAAGAGTTGTTTCCAATTGATTTCTCAAGTTTTCCATCTGTACCGATGTTAGAATCTTCCTCAAGTTGTTAGGATTTTGAAAATAGAGGACCACAATCTGATACCAATTGTTAAGATTGATGATAGTCCTAAAGATACTGAGAGGGGGGGGGGGGGTGAATCAGTATCTAACCAGTTAACAAAATTTCTAACCTTATTAAGTATTTTGCATTCCAAAAAATTGTACCAGTAAACAAGAATTAATGCAGTAAATATGAACAATAAAGATAACATAAAAAAGCACACCATAACTCAAGATTTTTGGTGAGGAAACCAGGTGTGGGAAAAACCTCGGTGGGATTTGTGACCCACAATATTCACTCACTAGCCAATGAATGGATATTAATTACAATAAGGTGCTTGCACATGCAGGAAGGCCAACTGCCTAGAGCTCACTGCTAAAATACAAAATGGAAGTCTCACTGACTTACAAAATGGATTATGAGGATCCAATATAATGTACTACTACAAAAAGAATCTGCTATGCTAGGTTCAATACCGGTTTAAGCTCATAGAATAACCATAAACCCTTCTACAAAATCTGCCTTAATATTCATTCTACATATCCATCATATCTATCCTCTAGCATATATGTCAAAATGATCTACAAGATCTCATACTTGTATATGAGTCTTATTACAATATGCCATGTCTTCTTACAAAAAGATATTACAATTAAATACAAAATACAATAATGAAAATCTTGTTGGCTAGAGTGTCGATAAACATTATTGTCACTCTCAGTGAAGTGTCTGGCAGTGTAGAGTCTGTCGGTGCCTGTTCCTGTCGGTGCCATAAGATTGCAAGGTTGCCATCAATGAAACTATCTTCAATCACCTTCAACTACCATTAGAGTGTGCAATTCCAACAGATATTACATTGATAGTTCTAAGTTTACTTTGAGAGATTTATTATGAGATTGGTGAAGTTTTATCAGTTTTTCTATCTGCTTATTTACCCCCCCCCCCCTCTTAGTAGTTGATGGGATCCTTTTTCTTTCATCATACCATCAATTAGTATCAAAGCTTCTTAGGTCCTCTAAGGTATAAGCCAGACAACTTGAGGTAAAGATCTTGTAGATCATGATGAAGAAGGAAGGTCCAAAGTTTAATAGAGAGAACTATAGGATATGGAGTGACACAATGAAAATTTATATCAAGAGTCTTGGAAATCAATACTAGGAACATGTTAATACTCAATATGTTGCACCTACTGGGATTATGACTGATGATCAGAAGAAAGAGAAATAAGAAAATAATCAAGCACTAGAGGCTATTATCAGTTCTATATCTGATGCCGAATATGTTGATGTTCATAGTTTGAAGACTGTGCCTGAGGTATGGAAGAAACTTGAAGAGATTTATAGTGATGATGAATATGTGAAGATTTCCAAGGAAGAGAGTCTAAGAGGGAAGTTTGGTGACATGCGGATGGCTGAAGGTGAGAATATCCAATAGTATGGTTAGAGGATAAAAGAGATAGTTGGTGAGATTAAGAGTGTTGGTGGTAAAATGGATGGTACCACACTAGTTAGTAAGGTATTGAGAACCCTTCTACCAGTCTATGCTATCCGAGTTGTAGCCATTCGGGAGTTGAAATCAATTGACAAAACTAAGGTAACCCTTGACTCCATTATTGGTAAGCTTACTGCTTTTGAATTAAATGGTTATGATGGTAGTATTCAGAAATTTGAATCAACATTTAGATATTCTATTTCTAACCCATCTATGAGAAAAAAGTAGAGATGTCAGTCATAGTTATGAATCCAATAGAGAATTTGATGATGAAGACAGTTTAGTTGATCTTGAAGCTTTGTTGGCCAAACGGTTGCCCAGAGGTACTGACAAATATAGAGGTAAATTACCTTTGAAATGTTTTGCATGCAACAAGATTGGACACATAGCTGCTAACTGTCCCAATGGTGATAATGAGAACAAGTGAGACAAGTTTAAGAAGTACAAGGGAAAAGGAAAGAGAGATTGTCTTATTAGAGTTGATGGTAGTATCATTGATGATGAATCTAATGGCGATGCTAATGAAGACATTGTGTTCATAGCTATTAAAGAAGAAACATCTAATTAGAAATATTTAGTTTCATGAATGGATAATTATAATGATTGGATCATTGATAGTGGTTGTTCACATCACATGACCAGTGAACAGAGAAAAATTCTTTCTTTGAAGGAATTTGGTGGCGGAGTTGTAAGATCTGGTAATGACTCACTCTGCATGGTTAAAGGTAAGGGAACTATTTCTCTTAATGGAAAGAGGAGTGTAGATGATATCTACTAGGTTGAAGGTCTTAAGAATAATCTATTGAGTGTTTCCCAACTCAATGACAAAGGATATCCATTGTAGTTTAAAAATGGCATGTGCAAAATCTATGGGAGCAAAGGTGAATTGTTTCCAACTGGCAAGCAGACTAAAGGTAACCTGTTTCACTGAATCCTAAAGTCAGCACTAAAGTAGATGAAAGTTGGCTTTGGTATAGGATATTTTATCATTTGAATTTTGATAACACTGTTAAAGTGAGTAAGTCAAAGAAAGTGAGAGGTTTGCCTCAATTGGACAAACCGGTCAATTCTCTTTGTAAGGAATGTCAGTTGGGAAAGATGACATCCTTAACTTTTAAGAGCAAGTCTTTTTAAGCAGAGCATTTGTTAGATTTGGTTCATACAAACCTATAAAGACCAATAAGGACTAAAAGTATTCAAGGTGATAGATATTTCATGATCTGCACTGATGTGGGTCAAATTCTTAAAGGATAAAACAAAGGCATTTGGTAAGTTCAAGGCATTCAAGGCCTTAGCTAAAAAGGAGAGTGGAAAGAAGATAAAATGTCTGAGGATAGATCAAGGCGGAGAAATCACTTATGAGGAATTCACTAGATATTGTGAAGAGAATGGTGTCAAATGGAACCTTTCTACATCGAGGACACCACAACAGAATGGTATTGTAGAGAGAAACAATTAGTCAGTTGTTGAAGCTGCCAGGATGATGTTGATACAAGGAGGTGTAGCAAAAATGTTTTAGCGAGAAGCTGTCAGCACAACTGTCTACACAATGAACAGGATTTTGGTAAAAAGAGGTAAGGACAAGACTCCTTATGAATACTGGTATGGTAGATCACCTAATGTTGGTTATTTCAAGATATTTGGTAGGAAATGTTTTATTAAGAGAGGTGACTATATTAGAAAATTTGAGGCTAAAAGTGATGACGGTATATTTCTTGGTTATTCCACCAAGAGTAAGGCCTACAAATGTTTTAATAACTGAACATAGAGAATCATAGAGAGTGTTGATGTTCGAGTTGATGAGTATCCTGAAGTCTTAGGGGAAACCAATGTGGAGAAAAAGGATGAAGATCCTTGCATTTTGTTTTTGGAACTAGAACCTATGAAACCTAAAACCGGTAAAGAGAATATTGATGTACCAATTCAATTGGAACATGTAGATTCAGAAGAAGATGGTGATAATGCAGATGAACCTAAAGATAATGATCATGCTATTTCGAGGTATGTGAGACTCAATCACAATCCTGAATAGATTATTGGAGATAAGGATGTTGGAGTGCTAACCAGAAGAAGAATCAGAGAGAATTCTTGCATGATCTCCACTATTGAGCCTAGAACTGTTAAAGAAGCATTTGGTGATGATCATTGGGTTAAAGCTATGGAGGAGGAGCTTGAAATAATTGAGAAGAACAACACATGGACTCTAGTACCCTGACCGGTAAATAAGAATGTGATAGGCACTAAGTGGATTTTTAGGAACAAATTGAATGAAGATGGTGTTGTAGTTCACAACAAAGCTAGATTGGTTTGCAAAGGTTATGCACAAGAAGAAGGAGAAGATTATGGTGAGACTTTTACACTAGTGGCCAGACTGGAAGGTGCCAGAACTTTAGTGTCTTTTGCAGCTCATAAAGGATTCAAAGTATATCAGATGGATGTGAAATTTGCATTTTTGAATGGAATACTAGAAGAAGAAGTATACATTGAGTAGCCTAATGTTTATGCTTTAACTGACAAGAAGGACATGGTATGTAAGTTGCACAAGGAACTATATGGTTTAAAGCAAGCACTGAGAGCATGGTATGAAAGGCTTTATTCACACCTGATGAAGATAGGATTTCAGAAAACCAGTGAAGATAACAACATATATCTCAAATCTGAAGGAGATAAAATACTAGTTAGTGAAGTGTTTGTAGGTGATATCGTATTTGGAGGAAATGATGACATAAGCAATGACTTTGCAAATGAAATGAAAAGTGAGTTTGAAATGTCTCTAGTGGGAGATATAAAAAATTTCATAGGTTTACAAATATAGCAAATGAAGAGTGGTATTTTCATCACATAGTCTAAGTATGTGAAGGAGGTATTAAAGACATTTGGTATGAATGACTGTAAACCAGTTGGGACACCAATGGTTACAGGTTGTAAGTTATCTAAGGAAGATGAGGCCACATCTTTTGATGAGAAAGAGTACAGGTCAATGATTGAAAAATTGCACTATGTTGTTCACAGGAGAGCGGATATAGCTCATGCAGTTGGTCTAGTTGCAAGATTTTAGAAGAGTCCAAAGGAAACACATTTGATAGCAACCAAGAGAATTTTTAGATATTTGAAATGTACTATTGATTATGGATTATGGTATCCATATGAAGGAAACTTTGATTTGAAGGTGTACACAGATGCAGATTGGGCAGGTAATGTTGATGACCGATAAAGCACAACCGGGGGAGTATTCTTTCTAGGAGGAAGACTTGTTTCATGAAGTAGCAAGAAATAGAGTTGTATTTAACAGTCTACTATTGAAGCTGAGTATGTTGCAGCTTATATGAATTTTACCCAGGATATCTGGATGAGGCACATTTTGGAAGGTTTTAAGATGAAGTTTACAGAACCTATAAAGATATTATGTGACAATACCAATACCATAAATATTTCAAATAACCTTGTCTTGTACGTGCAAACCAATAGCAATATGAAGTTTTACTTATAATATTGATGTTGTCTTGTATGTTGAAGGTTTGAAGAACAATATTTTAAGTGTTTGACATATGGTTGATAAAGGTTGTAATTTACAATTGAAGAATGGTAAATGCAAGATCCTAAATGCCTCTGATATAGAGATTGCATCTGGAACTAAGACTGAAGGTAATATCTTTCATTTGAATATTGGTGAGAAAAGTTTATTGATTGCTCAGATTGATGAGAGTTGGCTTTTGCATAGGAGAATGTGTCATGTTAATATTGATTAAATGATTAAGATCAATTCTACACAAGATGTTAGAGATTTGCCTAAAATTGTTAAGCCTACTAATTTGATATGTAAAGAATGTCAAATGGGTAAGCAAACAAGGATTTTCTTCAAGAACAAGAAGTATACATTTGATGTATTGCTAGATCTTGTGCATACGTCACCTATGTGGACCTACAAACATTAGAAGTGTGTAGGGTGACAAATATTTTGTGTTCTTAATTGATGATTATTCTAGGATGATATGGGTTGTGTTTTTGAAAGAAAAATCAAAACCATTAGACAAATTCAAGACATTCAAAGAAAAGGTTGAAACTGAGACATGAAAGAAAGTGAAATTTCTGAGATCTGACATAGGAGGATAATTTGGTTTCGATGAGTTTGATTCATTCTGTGAGAAGCATGGGATTAGAAGACAGTTATCTGCTCCTAGAACCCCACATTAGAATGGAGTTTTTGAAAGAAAGAACAGGACTGTCTTGGATGTTGCAAGGACTATGTTGATTGATAAAAGGTGATATCGGTAAGACTCCTTATGAGCTATGGTTTGGTCATGTTCCTACTATGAGATATTTCAGAATTTTTGGTAGCAAGTTTTATATCAAGAGAGATGATGATATAGGAAAGTTTTATGCAAGAAGTGATGATGATATAGGAAAGTTTTATGCAAGAAGTGATGAAGGAATTTTCTTGGGATATTCAACAAAGAGAAAAGCATATCGATGCGACAATAAGAGATTGAGAAAGATAGTGGAAAGTACAAATATGAAGGTTGATGAGAACTATGGAAAAGAGATTAGAGCATGCAGATATGATGATGGTCAACATGTTGTTATAATGCCTATTTAGATTGAAGAATTCAAGCAAAATGATCCGATAGAGATAGTTAATCCAGATTTTGTTGCTTGCAAAGATTAAAATTGGATAAGGGATATCTAATAAGAATTAGATCAGATTGAAAAGAGTAACACATGGGAGTTTGTTCCTAGACCTCAAGATAAGAATGTGATTGGTAGTAAATGGGTATTTAGGAACAAATTGAATGATGTCAGTGACGTTGTCAACAATAAAGCAAGATTGGTGTGCAAATGATACTCACAAAAAGAAGGTATTGATTATGAGGAGACTTTTGCTCTGGTAACCAAACTTGAAGCTGTTAGACTATTAATTGCACAAGGTATATCAAATGGATGTTGAGTTAGCCTTTCTGAATGGTGATCTTGAGGAAGAAGTCTACATTGAACACCTTGATGGATTTTCACTATCAAATGATGGAGACATGGTATGCAAATTGAAGAAAGCTCTTTATTGATTGAAACAAGCCCCTAGAGTCTGGTATGATAGACTAAATAAGTATTTGTTGGAATTAGTATTTAATAAAGGTACCACAAATAGTAATCTGTACTTTAAGATTGAAAATGATAACATCTTAATTGTTGAAGTCTTTGTTGATGATATTATCTTTGGAGGAGATGATGACATGAGTATGAAGTTTGTCAATGATATGCTCAAGAATTTGAGATGTCTATGATAGTAGAGATGAAATTTTTCTTAGGTTTGCAGATTTCACAGACTGGAAAAGGTATTTTTATATCTCAAACTAAATATGTGAAGGAATTGCTGAAGAAGTTTGGGCTGGATGACACCAAACCCATTGGAACTCCTATGGTGACTAGCTGCAAATGATGAATCTCCAAAAGTTAATCAGTCTTTGTACAGATCTATGGTTGGTGGACTACTATATCTTACTCAAACCAAACTGAATATTATCCATGCTCTGTGCATGGCTGCTAGATATCAAGTTGATCCAAAAGAGAGTCATGTCACTTTTGTAAAGAGGATATTCATATACTTGAAAGAAACTTTGTATTATGGTTTGTGGTATCCAAGGAATGATGATGTCATGTAGTGGGCTTACATTGATGTTGATTGGGATGGTGATGTTGATGAATGGAAATAGTACCTCTAGTGGTGCTTTCTTTTTGGGTAATAAATTGGTTTCATGGGATAGTAAGAAATTGGATTCAGTGTCCTTATCTACTACTGAAGTTGAGTACATTGTTATTGCTAGTAACTGCACTCAGGTAGTTTGGAAGAAGCAAATGTTGAAGGATATCAAAATTATATATGATGAGCCTACTATCATATATTGTGATAATTTTAGTGCTATTAATATGCCAAACAATTTGGTGCAACATTCAAAGACTAAAAATGTGAATCAAATATCATTTATTGAGGGAAAAATTCATTGAAGAGGAAGTAAAGCTGGAGTATGTATCTGCAAAGGAACAAATTGCTGATATTTCAACTAATCCTTTACCTGTAGATACATTTGTCTACTTGAGAGACAAGTTAGGGGTATCTACCCCTCCTGATGAGAACTAGATGCATTGAGTTGCATCAATCCAGTGGACTTCATAGTCTTATCTTCCTGTCCAAATTGATGAGTTTATGCTATTCCTCTAGTGGAGTAGTATGTTGGATTGGTTATATGGGAGATATTTTGGTTTTCTATTTTGAGATCTTTGGCATTGCTATCAAAGGGAGAGAGAAGCACGTGAAAAAATGTTTTATCTACTTGATCTTAGGGGGATTTTTTTGGAGATATTTTCTTTCTTTGTATTGATTATTTTTCGCATTCATATATTTCTATCAATGCCAAATGGGGAGATTGTTGGATAGTGTTGCTGCTGGGATATGTTGTTATCATTAATATCAGCATATTCCTACTCCGGTGATTGCAAATTGGTTTATTGGGATCATGGTTCGGTGTATGGAGTATCTCTAGTATCATTATATTCTTCTGTATTGGTTTTGGTGATGCGAAAAGTCTAATTGATCATATCTTATTATCCAGTTTTGTAGTTTGTTTATCTAATCAATACTTTGCAGAGTTCGGTATTACTTCCAGTATATTTCAGTGTGATCAAATCTTGAGCTGATACTTTGGGAGATTTTTTGGGATGGTCTTGTGTATCTTTATTTCAGATGGTTCATGATTTTGTGCTCCATAAGTTATCTTTCTTCCTGACAATTTTTATTGTTTGAGTGTTTTTGAGATTCAAATGTTGATCGATGAAGATTTGATAAGTGGTGTTGGTGAAGCTATTACTGATGATTCTAATGTTCTTTCTAGTGTTACCTAATTGTTTCATAGTTGTCTTGATGTTTTGCATTGATTGTTGTGTGAGTTTTTGGTGATTTTTTTGAATTGTTGATGTTCTTCATGTTATGCAGCATTCCTGGTGGCATAGTGTGTTGCAGTTGATCTCAGCATGACTACCGGTGGTGATGTACATTTGAGAATTTGATTTGGGTCCATGTTATGTCATGCATATCATTATATTGGTCAAGTGATCGATCATTGTATCATGTGATGTAATTCTGTAATTGTGAGTTGAGGGTTTAGCTGACCTAGATATCAAGGTTGATGAATTGTATAAATAGGTGATATATTAATGTAATTTAGGTCTTGAGGTTGTGTCCACAGTATCAAAAAGTGTTGTATGTAAAAAAAAGTGATTCATCCCTCAACATTGTGATTTAGCAGAGATTGGTGTTGCAGAGGAGACATATGAGCTTAACCAAAACTATCATCAGACATTTACAGATGCTATTATTGCAGTTCATTTGATTCTAGATTGTTGTTTGAACATTTTGTAATTCATTGAGACTTCCTTGTATGGTAGTGAACCTTCCTTGAGGGTTGCGGCCTTCTAGGTTATTATATCTTGAGTTGTAAGCTCTAGGCAGTGTGCCTAAATGCTAATGCATTCTTCATTGTAATATTTTCACATACTACTATAGAGTATCCTCTTAATGTGGGTAGGTTCCCACCATGGTTTTTCTCTTAACCCAGTTTTCCACATCAAAATCTTGGTGCTATGTGTTGTACTATCAATTTACTTATCTTTGTTATTGTTGCAGTTTATCAGACTTATTTTTGTGATTATGTTTGTTGATTTAGTAGAAAACTGATTCACCCCCTCCTCTCAGTTTTCTCTCATTGTTGTTGCCAACAATGTAAGGTTGAATCATTCTAAAAATTAGATCATAGGAGATAGAAATAAATGTGTTCAAACAAGAAGAAGAATTGTTTAAGATCAAGTTGAGTATTGTTTGTGTTGAGGTTAAAGTTGAACTCCAAAGAATTATCTTGAAACTTGTTAGTCCATCAGACAATAATTAAATTGCAAGCTATAGGAAAATTTAACCTCAACCAATGAAGTGGCATGAAATAAGTAAAATAAATAAATTTATATGTTTCATGGTTTACACCTCATTTTGTCCTAACTCCACTGTTCTTGGTTGCAGGTAATTTTTCTCTTAGACAAGCACTGGTAGCTTCCAAGATGGCATATGAAGAGTGGACTGATAGTTAACTGATACTATGATATGCATATGCAAATTATTTAAACTAACATGATATTAAGCTATGAAATAAATTCTAAAATTTCTGAATTTCTTCAAACTCAAACTCAGGGATGCAAGATAAAGACTCCTAGAATTACTATAAGTTTCAAAATTTCTTAAAAGACCTCTTTTTATAATTTTTGGAGTGCATTAGCTTAGGTGGTAGAGATCAACGGTCATGATCAAATATTGCAAATTGGATGGCTATGAGCAAGAGGTTGAAATTTGAGAGAAAAAGGAGGAAGGTGTTCCTCCTACACATACATGATGGAGGAAAAGGGGGAAGGAGAAGACAAGTGTCACTCATCTCACCTTGACTGAGTTGAAGACTTGAGAGGATATCGGATAGTTGGAGAAGATGTAGGAATGAGAGGAAAAGTGGAGTCAAGTCCTCCTAAGATATAGGAAGTTTGGAGAGAATATAGAAGAAGGTTAGAGAAATATGTGTACGTCCACAATATTTCATTTATTTTGGAGGCTGGAGATAAGTCACTAATAAATAATTTATTTTTATTTAATTTTATTGAATTAATTTAGCCACATGAGAGATGAGTTGGAAAAGGGATTAAATAATTAGTAAATTATTTAATTAATAAGACTAGGATAGAAGATAGAGGAACAATTAAATATTAAATATTTAATTAATTGATTAGAAGAAAAGAATATAACGAATTTATTAATAAATTTTTTCAATTAAATTAAATAATAGAAGAATATAGAATGAATTAAATTAATTAATCTTTTCAAATCAACTATTTAATAGAAGAATAATTATTAAATAAATATAAAATATTTATTTAATCGCTCATAGCCATTTTTATGTGTATACATTTTGCCCCTCTTTGAAATGGTGTTGAGACAAAATTGTTTCAAAGATTAAATCAAGTTTCAATAATGTGCCTCATGAAGATAAAAAATCCTGATTGTGTGCCCCCTCCGGAGATTGATTCGTGAAATAGTTGAAAAATTTGGATGAGCGATCAATCTCATAATAATTGATTTGGAAAGAACATCTCTCAATTAAATTCATTTTTGAAAATAAAATAAAATTTCCCCACTTAAAAAGAATTAATTACCCCTTAAAAAGGTAATAATTAAATTAACCTAGGTCAATTTTATCCTCATTTGCATTCTTGTCAGCTTTTGGAGTGAAAAAAATTAGTGTGCTGAGCTGGAAAAATGGTTATTCCACTTGAGAACCATCATTTTGATGGTGTTTGACATTTCTAGAGACCTCCTGAGTATGGCCCACCAATAAGTAACTTATCTGAAGCTTGTTTTGTAGTTTTTATAATTTTTGGCATGTGTTAGGGCTAGTTTTAATTTTTTATTTTCTGCACTTGTTATTTAGCACATTTGCTTTGTATGTTAGCGCATATGCATTTAATGATCTCAGTTTAGTTAGATTAGCACATTTGTTTTGTTGGTTTTCGCTTTTGTCTTGAATGTTAGTGAATTTTCATATGCATGTTTATCACATCTACTCCTTAAGTTATCGCATTCGTGATGTATGTTAGCGCAAATAACTGATTTCACACTTTTGTTTCATTTGTTAGCACTTTCGTTATGTGAGTTCGGGCATTTGAGTTTTTTAGCGCCTATGCCTAATAGAATAGCGCTTCTGCTTTGATGAATAGCGCATTTGGTTAAGATGAACTTGTATATGCCTATTATCATGCATAATAGGGGTCTCCTGATTACATTAGCTAAGAGATGGCATAGCGAGCATAACACTTTTCACCTTCCCACTGGTGAGATTAGTGTGATGCTCAAGGATATCTACAAGATCTTGCACATCCCCATGACTAGCAAGTTAGACCAGTATGATTACCAGGATCTTGGAGGAATAAAGGCTTGCAGAGCCATATTTGATGATGAGAGAATTGTCAAAGGAGAGATCCAGTGGGAGGATATGATTATGTATTGCGAGAATCTCCCAGTGATTCTTGTAGGGTTGATTAGCAAATTTATGTGTTCAAATAGGAGATTTTGAGGTTTTGCTACTAGTTGGGGTGGGATTTTACAAAGAAAAATGCAGCGTCAGACTTGTTATGCTTGAGGTGCTTGTATGCTTGGTCATTTATATCATGATCTTCATGAGATTGTTTATGATGATAGCGCTAGTCTGTCTACTGGTTGCACACTTTAACAAGTTTGGTGTTGGGAGCATATTTCTATTACCCGACCTATTCATCACAAAGTTTGCAGTGATGGACAACCTTATGTCTATTTATATGGAGGCATCCTTACTCAGCCAAAGTTGGGTAAGATGGAGTATTTCTATTGGGTTCTATATTCTTTGGATACCATCATTTGGAGACCTTACATTGATTGTGAGCCTTGGATAGAGGATGCATGAACTTTATCATTTATTTTGCAGAGTAGGTACTTGATTGACCTCGCACTCCATATATTGTTGAGCGATAGTTGTTTGGTCGCATTTTGAGATAGTTCAGGATTCTTTAGCACATGCCTATTGATGTTACCATGTATGCACGATGATACAAGGATAGGTCAGATTGGGGCCCTTCTTTGCCATTTGAGATATCTCATGCTAAGTTTTTGGCTATTCCTATGGTTTCATATGATTTGAGATCACACATTTTAGATGCTAGGGTGATAGTGGATTACACATAGTACACGCTCGCACACCCTTTTCAATGGGTCACCGATGCAAAAGACCCTCTTCCTAGCTCAGGAGATGAGGAGGATGATTCTTATGACCCTATTATTAGATCACGGAGATGGAGATGAGAGCTTAGAGCTTCTCGAGAGGCTAGAGGAGATGGAGGAGATGAGGGTGGAGATGGATGAGGTGAGAGACCTAGATGAAGGGGAGGATGATTGAGAGCTTGAGGAGGACCTTTTGGACCAGTTGGCAGGATTGGGAGACCTCTTCCTATGGGAGGGAGAGATGCAAGTAGGATTGGGAGGATAGGAGGATTTCTTCCTCTAGCAGGTAGAGATACAGGACTGATTAGTCAAGATATTGGCAGAGGTAGAGGGTTGGATAGGGTTCAAGGAAGGGGCATAGATTTTGGTCAGATTCATCCACATGCAGGGTTCATTGTAGCCAAGGGTGGATGGGATGAGGGAGAGGAGGACTCAGAGGATGATGTTCCTCTTATTAGGCAACAGGTCATGAGAGCTACTCGAGTGGAAACTCTAGCAGGTGGGGATGAGGGCATACATGATGTACCTATGTAGAATGTGCCATAGTAGGAGAAACTAGAGGATCTTAGATCATAGATAGAGAAACTTAGGGCACAGATCCAAACACTCACCACTGAGAGAGACAAGTTCATGAGGAGGTAGTAGGATAACTAGGCTTTTCTTGATCACATTTAGTAGGTTGGATCTGGAATCCTCTTAGCTGATATTGTTAGAGCACTATAACGGGTTGGGAAGGATACAACATACTAGTTTAGATGATATGAGGATTTGGTCACAGAGAGCCAAAGAGTAGGTAGTTATCAGACTACTCCTCTTTTCGGCAAGATGTATACCAACAGCGTTGGAGTTACGGGACCTCCTCATAGGAGTAGAGATCAGGGTGCACAACCTGTTAGGATTAATGACAGTCCCAAAGATACTGAGAGGGGGGGCTGAATTAGTATCTAACTGGTTTACTAAATATTTGACCTTATTAAGTATTTTGCATCCCAAAACAATGTACCAGTAAATAGGAATTAATGCAGTAAATAGGAACAATAAAGACAACATAGAAAACACACCATAACACAAGATGTTCAATGAGGAAACCCAGCGTGGAAAAAACCTCAGTGGGATTTGTGACCCACAATATTCACTCACTAGCCAATGAATGGATATTACTTACAATGTGGTGCCTGCACATGCAGGAAGGCCAACTGCCTAGAGCTCACTGCTCAATTTACAAAATGGAAGTCTCACTGACTTACAAAATGAATTATGAGAATCCAATATAATGTACTACTACAATTCAGCATCTTTTATGCCAGGTTCGGTATCGATTTAAGCTCATACTATAACCATAAACATTATACAAAAGTTTGCCTTAATATTCGCTCAATCGATCTGTCTATCCTCTCTTCTTTTTCTTACTTTTCAAAATGATTTACAAGAACTCATACATATATATGAGTCTATTACAATATGCCATTTCATCTTTACAAAAGATATTTACAATTAAATACAATAAGCAAAAGTTTGTTCCTATCGACTGGTGTGCCAGTATACATTATTGCCGCTATCGGTGAAGTGCCTGTCGGTGCCTACTGGTGGTTTACTAGAGGAATGCCACAAGGTTTCCTGAAGGTTTCCACAAGGTTGCCATCAATGAAAACACCTTCAATTCTCATTAGAGTGTATAATTCCAACAATCTCCCCCTTTGGAATTGATGCCAACACTCATGAGAAAAATCCAAAAATTGTTCCAAAAAGTGAAGTCCAAAAATTTACCAAAAATGTGTGCTCCCCTTGAGCAAATGATCTCCTCTGATTAGCCATTTTTCTCTATACACTACTCCCCCTTTAACATCAATGACAATGGTTGTCAAAAATTGTCAAATGAGTGCAAAATTTCACCTTTAAGTTTGTAGCCAGTTGGTTACAATCTGAAATGTGTTAGCCAAAACCAAGTTTAAACTCTGTATGAATCTGGTGCTATCAATCATGGTTGCCTTAGTTCTTTGGATTATACCAGTGAGATGATGCATATGCTCCTCCGGTGACCTTTCCCCTTGAATGAATGCCATAGAGATCTCATTACTCAGAGAGATAAGGTTATCCAGTTTAGGACTGAGTTTGTACTTAAGCTCTCTGGCATTTGCCTTGATCGTTTCTTTTTCTTTCTCTAATTTCTCCAATTTCTCTTCAAATACTGCTATCTCTTGCTCAATAACTGATATAGGTTCGGATGAACCAATAATATTATCAGCTATATCATCTATCTCCTTTCGTACTCTACTTATTTCCTTTTCAATGTCCCATGTTAATAGATGTGGCTTGCATGTATCCCTGTACAGTTCCTTATACTCCAAAATTTTTGTGTTCAATACCACTAAAAGTGTGTTAATGTGTTTCGTGCACTTCTTTATTATTTCCTCAAAGAATTTTTCTTTTTCTTTTTCTTTTTCAATTTTCTCTTTGAATGTTTCCTCATTTATTTGATCAACTGTTATTACATTTCCACCAATGAATTTAGACAATGTGTCTAACTAACTTAAAGAATCCTTTACATGATCTAAATTGCATTTTGGTGCAATCACTTAAGAATAGGTATAGTGTCATCAATTTCCTTGTAGGCCAATGCATTACAATCAATTATCTTCTTGATTGAGTCCAGAAGTACCTCTGTCACATTTGTAGGTCTGCATTCACTCAATCAAGAACCCGATGTCTGACCAACTCCCTTTACAATCTCAGTGCTTGCAGTATTAGCAGTCAATTTGCTTGAATCAACCTCTGGTGGATTAGTTTGAGTTTTCATTTCAACTAGCAATGGTTTGGGCTTCTCAGTGATTACCAGTTGCACTTTCTCAATGTGTACCTGTGTATCTGTTGGTTTCTCTGTTAGTTTCTTTGAATTATCCACTGTCGATATCTCTGTCACTGTCTCTACAGGTTTCTCAGTGCTAGCATCAATACTTCCATTATTTATTCCACTGTCCAAAGGTTCCACTGAATGCTCTGTATGCTCTACTTTCTTTGTTTGTACTCCAACCTCAATATTTTCTACCAGTTTCTAAGCAATGTTTTCAGTGTTAGCAATATCTTTCTTTTCCTCAGTGTTGTCCTTGTCCACTACAATGTTCACTTCTTGAGTATCAATATTCATGGTGAATAAAATTTTTGATTTGGGGTTAGTGTCATCATGAGTTGTGTCTATATTTTCAGTAGCCGATATGTCCTTAGTATTTACCAGTGTAGTAACCAAGGGTGGTGGTAAGTTGTTAGTTATTTTTATGTTTGGTATTCCACCAAATTTACCTTTTCCTTTGTCTTTGTCCTTCTAATAAACTTTGAAAGTTTTCTTAGGTCTGTTTAATTCTTCCTATTTTTCTTTCTCTACAAAAAAGATATCCCATTTATCAGTTGTTTCCTCTGCAATTTCATTGACTCTTCCATCCATTAAGCTTACATGTCAGTGACCGCTAGCAAAAAATGATTTTTTAGCTTCACTAATTAGTTCATCAATCTCCTCTTTAGAGTTAACCAGATGTACAATAAGAAGTTTTTCAATCTTAAGTTTCTTATCTAGCTCCATAACTGCAATCCTCTTTGCATCTAACCTTCTATACAATTCACTTGCAAATCATCTACAACTTCAATTAACACTTTCTTGTAAATGTCTAGATGTAGAATTATGCCATTCTTAATACTTTCCTTCTCAGAATCAGTGAATGTATTATACAGTTTGCTCACATTAGTTACATTACCATCATCAGAGATTTCACTTAGTAGTTTATCCAAAGGTGGTATAACATGTTTTTGTTTCTTCTTTGGTGTCAACTTCTTTGGTCTTATTGCCTGTTGCTTCTTCCTTGTCTTCTTGGGTGAAGGAGAGGGTACCAGTGAGGGTTTTCTCTTCATATCAACTCTCTTAAACTCAATAGGTATTTCACTGTCACATGATGTGCCAATCGGTGAGATATGTGTCTCCAGTTGTAATCCTTCTAGGTCACTTTCCTTTATTCTAGTGATGTTCATTATGTTTTCTTTTATTTCCTTTACTTGTTTTGTTGCACTCCTTATGTACTTTTCTCTTTTCTTTCTCTGTTTCATTATCTGTACACCGTCAATAGTTTTTGTATTACCAAAAACTTTTTTTTGTGGGTTCTCTAGATGCTTCTAATAGGGCTTTAGCATAAGTTTCAATAATATATACATTTGCCTCATACCCCATTTTAGCTACCCATATAGTTCTAGGAAGAACTGCTTCCATCCATATTTCATCCTTCTTAATCACAAAACATATTTCCTTGTTATATTTGTCTACTATACTTTGTGGTAGTCTCTCTTTGTTTTTAATTTTTGATTGGAAATTTTTGAAATACCTAGTGATATTGTTTTTCTTATTATTACTCATGCCGGTGAAGGCTTCTATCAATTGTTTTCCTACTGGTATATCATATCCAAAATCTTTCTTTCCAATACTGGGAACTTCTATTGTGAAATACAACATAAGACATACCAAAAGATTGCCAAAATGAAAAGTTCCTTTCTTATCACCTATCTTTTTCAGGTTGTTTATTAGTTCATCCTTTGGCCACTCACACACATCTATTTTTGCATCATTTTTTACCATATCATAAGCAGTTTTAATGCAAAGACTAGAAACTGAATTGAGTCAGTTTTCATGTGTTGTCTTATAACTTAAGATCATACTTATGAATCTGACATTTATATCCTTGATGTCATTTACTCTCAGGGATCTGCTATCAGATGTTGCTCCTATTAAGTTCATGACTGTGTTATTAGGTACCTTCTCTATCTTATCTGGCCTGCTACTGGTGGAGGGTAAACTTGTCATTGCCCTAATTGCTTCCTTGGTGAGTTTACAAATTGAATCTAGCCAAAGAAATTCTCCATGTACCCAGCTAAGGACAATTCTCACTACCTCCTTAGGAAATTCAGGGATGTCCAATATTTCCCCAAAACCTAAGGTCTCAATTATCTTGTGTTCGGGTTTGATATTTCCATTTTCATCGCAGATAATAGTCCTAAACATCTTTAATACTTCCTCAGAACCTAATTCCTCAATATTGCAGTGAATGTAATTTCTAGGGTCTTCTGCAGAAGCAACACCTTTAGGGAATTTTACAACTTCCATAATAGTAGAGTTTGCAATAAATTTCAGAGTAGAGGAGGAAGCCATTCAAAAATACCTTAAGATGCCTGGAAATGGTTGAGTGCTTGAAAGAAATCGCTTCACTTCTTCACCTTGGATGCCTTCACTCAGATTTCGCACTCTCTGAAAGTTTGAACGCTTGGTGAATCAAAAAAGAGGGGAAATCAATGATTTATAATGTCTTTTCTTTCAATAACTGCATTAAATGCTCATCGGTTAAGTGAAACTTAACATATATGCCGAGAAAGAAGAAATCCATCTTCTCACCATCAACTGAGGGTAAACTGCATGATATTCAACTTGTTGAAATACCCCCAAAGGGTTAGTTTTTAGTTGGATGAAGAATCTCCTATCGGTGGAGTAATACTTTGTTCTACCGGTGAAGGGATAGTCTCATCAACATTTTGATCTCTCTTTCTAATCCATTGTTTTGAAAATTCTTTCTTTACTTCATCTACCTTCTCTTTTCTTTTCAAACTGGGTCCTTTATTATTTGTCGTTGAAGTGTTACTTCTACAAAATTTTGCAATATGTCCAATCTTGTTACAAGCATAACAAGTCACATTATTCTTCTGAATAGCCTTTCCATATCCTATGTTAGTTTGTGTTCTGCATTGATTAGATAAGTGCCCAAATCTTCCACAAACATAACGTCTCACATTCATTTTGAAGTTTTCTGAATTATGACCAATTTTGTTGCATTTGGAACATTGACCGGTGTGTGCATTAATGTTTTGATTATTTATAGATCTACACTGATTTAATCTATGACCATACTTGTTACAGTTAAATCATTTCTCATAAAATTTGTAAGCATTAGGTTGTCTTACCGGTTTACTGTGATCATGATTGTTTGCAGTACCTGTTGGTAAATAGATTTGTATCCCTTTATTTATTTAATCTCTATACATTATGTCTCAAGAAAAGAAAGACAAATTCTCTACCAATCAGTTGGATAATCATTATATTGATTAACTTCTTTATTAAGGTACAACTCCCTTTAATAAATATTCAATCACCTCCAAATTACACATATCAATAGTATGATTTTCACCAGAAAGCACTAAAAGGTAATTGCATTCACCAGTCAATACAAAATGAACACAAGCACTAATTCATATATAACTCTTTACATAAAGCCGATAGACTTCACATGTACACTAAAACAAAATGAAAAGCCTTTAAAGATGAAATTTGCTAATAATTTTCTATGGACATAGAAAGTTTAACGACTCTTTCCTTGAAACAAATTTTCACAGAAATCAAATTCCAAATATCAAACAAACAGATTTGAAATCAAAGATAACTATTAACGAGATTTTCATTCATTGATGATCATCCACCTTTCTACATACACAATGTTTTTCAGCCAATTTAAAAGATAGTTTTTCAAAAACTTAGTGAACCCTAATAAAGTCATTAGAAAACATATAAATAGGTTGTTGGACCAATAGTTTTTAACCACAAGTAAAATTAATTTGTAAGAGTTAATAGAAAACTACCCTAACTGCATAACCGAAACTAAAAATGACTAGACTCGCTAGCAAACAACTGCCAACAATGCTAGTCATGCCATCGATTCGGACTCAGTCGGATCGCCTAGGTTGGTGTTTTGGATGGACACCATCACCGCCTTCGCCGCACTCCACTCTCAATGCACCTTCAACAATTCCTGAATTACAATTACATGCAGCAAACTAATGTGAATTACTCTTTGCTTCCAGAGCTCTTTCTTCCTCTTCACCATCTGCACTTTGTCCCTATGTAAGTTTAGGTGATCGACACAAACTGTGAGCATCGATTCTACTTTGGAAATCCTCATAAAATCACCTAAAGCCAAGGATTTCTCCACTTTGATTTGTTTAATGTGGCTGCTAAACTGATTAATCATCTATGTAGTATCTTCCAGAGTTTGGGCATCTTCTTTAAGCAATTGGACATCCATGCAGCGCAAATCCTTTTGCATGGTCATCCTCAAGGTTGTTAATTTGCCATGTAAAATGGCTGATTCACTATGGCCCTGTTCAATGATCTAGTTATGCCACTCAATGCTTTCTTTGCAAATAAACATTACATCTTTATTTAGTCCTGGCACTTGCCTTTCGGCAAGGAAATTCATCAAGTCATAAACGCTGAATATCGCGCATCTGTTTTGAAATCACTGCCCATTTAGTCTTCTCTTTTTGCCATGAGATTAAGTCGGCATCCAATTCTTTGGTGACTTCATTAGCATCTTTGAAAATATGAACTAAATCCGTTATGTTATTGGTCCCTTGATGCATGATTGAGGTGAACCATTCTGAGAAAGCCTCGGCAATCATCCTGTTTCGTTGAACCTCATCAAAGAATTTCTGATTACCAGGTGATTTCGTACTAAATGGCCCTGAACTTTGACACAATGGTAATGGGTTGTTCTAAAGAGCATGAATATAATGAGCCATTTGCATTAGATTTTTCTTTAATCCAGCCTTGTCTCTTTTGTCCTTCCAAGTACAAGAGATAATCTATTTGGTTGAAGTTTCCAAATGTTTCACATCTACGGCTCTGGTTCTAACCCCCAAATCAACTCATTCAATGGCATAGTCTACTTCTGAATCAGTAACAACATCTTTATCAGACACGGGTTTAGAAAATGTCTGTAGTCCAATGCTTTGTGCTTTCGTCAAAGCCAATCATAGCCTCCATTTTTAACCTTTTAGGCTTCATGGATTTTCCCAGACATTTACTCATGGCATCCTCCATTGATACTGAAATAGGAACAACATTTCTTTTCCTGGTAATTGAGTCACTTAACCACTTGGGTGCCAGAGTTAGTTCCTTAGATGGCATGGGTGGAGATCCTTCTGAAGGTGGCAGTGTGGCACTGTCTACATGAGACTGGATATCAAGCCTCCCTAAGTCTTGGAAAGTAGTATCTACACCAGTTGAAATCTTGTATGTATCAGAAACAGGGGATGTCATATCGCACAATGCTTCCTCTCTATCCAAATGCAGGATGAGATGGGGGACCGGCAGCTAAAAACTCTTCTTGGACCTTGACCTGGTAACTCGACCACCAACAGAAAGTTTAGCCTTAGTGTCAAGTTTCTCTTCTTTAATCTTTGTCTGCCTTTTTCCTACAACAAAAATGGGAATGTTAGTTAAAATAGAAGTTTTTCTTGCAGTATTTATCTTCCCACTTTTGTTTCTTGAACTGGTTGCTCTCGTTGGACGAAATCGGCAACTCCTAAGCCAATTTTCTATCCTGCGAATTACACTGAAGGTGTGTATTTGAATACTATCTTCCATCTTTTTACTCCAATCCACCTCTAGGAGAGGTTCATTATGTACCCACTTCATAAACTCAGAATCCAGTATATCTTCATTATCAGTGGTGACACCTGAAGTGTCCATTGGCAATTTCATGTCATGAATTTGTTTCAAGGTTAACCTGGACCAACTCCTTTTCCTTACTTCAAATTAATCAGGTTAGCCCTCCCAATAATCCTCCAATTGGGACACATGTTGATTAGGCACCATCTTCTTCACATATTGAGCAATGAAACCTTTACTATCAAAGTTGTCCCTTTTCACAAAGGTTTTCAAATGAAATCTCTTAAATTCTAACTCAAGATTCAGCGCATCAGAGATAGACCTACAACTATAATGTCCTAAGTCGATGGGAAAAATTCCACTTGTGTCTGAGTCCTCACCATAATCCTTTGCGACATAAGCCAGCTGCCTAGAAACTTCAATCAAAATATAGGAGTCTGAAACATACCTAGGTAGCCTAAAGGGTTCACCTTTAAAACCTCCAACCCTTAGGTAAGTGAAGTGATTAAACTGTGTAAAGAAACTACCATAGATGTTAACAAGTTCAACTGCCTCTGCAGACATCCTCCTATGCATGTTACCTTGTAATACAAAGGCCAACCTCCTAGCAAAAATATCATTCCAGTGGAGATAATCATCAACATGTCCTTTTAAAGTCAAATTGGGGTGATACTCATAAATATTTATGCCTTGAACCCACTTTGCATGGGACAATCTAGACCATTCCCTCACACAAGCAGGCATATATAATAGGTATGAAGACATATAGAAGTTTGACATCTCAAGGTAATTACTCAATCCTTCATGTAACCTTTCTATGATAATGGTTCCCCATTTGATGAACTGATTTTTGTCTAGAGTGACCTAGATGAAGAAATACATCGAGTCCTCCCAATAGAAGGAGTGTGAATTACCCTTTACTCTGCTCAACAATATTACAAAATCTTGGATTGTAGGAATTAAATGCTCACAGGTCAGGGGTCTCAGCAGCCTTGAACCTCCTTTTTGGAATTTTAAAAGCCAATTCCGTGCAATGACAGTTTTGTAATACTTCTTTTTCTTAGAGAAAATTCCATACGATTTTCCAATCGTCTAATCTTCATAGGGTTCCCAATGTGGGATACCCATGGCTGCCATTACTGTTTGTCTATCAATGGATAACAAAACCTCACCATTGTTTTTCCTTATGCATCTATTACCCTTTTCATAGTGATTCATACATTCTAAAACTAATTCAAGGCAAGGAGCAGCTGTGGGAAATGCGGCTGCTTCCAATAATCTGCTATGTGCAATATCTCTCATCATAGGATCTGCGGCTGGGTTCCTTACTCTTTCTAGAAAATCATCTAAATCCAATTGGACTAACGTTGTATCACCTAGCTCCGATAAAGAGCTTACAAGGGAAGATGAGTTTACTAATCTGGGCAAAGTAGGCCTCATGTTTAGCTGGTAATTTTCTCCAATTGACCCAAGCGAAGAAGAAAAGAGAAAACGGAAACAAACAGCTAACAAAATACCCATATCTTTTTAAAACAAACTGCAACAATTGAGAAAGTTGTTGAACATACCTTCCTCTGTCATCTGCAAACCCCTATCGCAATCTATTTCTCTCGCTCCAAAAACTTCTTCTTAAAACTTATCCAAAGAAAATGATAATCTCGACATGACAACTACTCAATTTTAAAGCCGAGAAAATCTTACCCATCATTACCATAAACTGTCTCCGTTACTCTTCGTTCATGTGACCTTACTCTGAAATGATTGTGTTGGAGCATGCCTTAAATGCTAAGTCACTTCACTTCTAAAACTACAGATCCTCACACCATACTTTCTATAAATGACAGATTTCAAATCATTGAAGAAAGAATATTCCTCTCTTCTACAGTCGTTTAGCATATCTTAACATCCGCGCCGCCACCTCACGCCAAATCACATGTTTTCCAAGAAGCCTAAACATCGAACTCTAGCCCTTGCAAAACAATCATGACACAAATAATTAACATGACAAATCTTGACCTTTGAACCTTGAACCAAAAAGGTTCAAGTTCAAGGTTCAAGGAATGTAAAACACCGACAAGGACTAGTGAAGACTTAAAACCGTGCCAAAGTAAAAACATTCAAAACAACACCCGTTGAACTTTGAACCTTGAACCAAAAAGGTTCAAGTTCAAGGTTCAAGTTCAACGTAGTGGAACTTAAACAATATAACAATAGCTGGAGTACAGGAGGAAGGTTAAGCGAATGACTTGACCAATAGACTCGACGGGCATTACTTCAAACAGGGACATATATAGAATGGAAATTTTATATGTGCTGCCAACAGTGGCTTTGCATGGGGACTGGAACTGTAAAGTACCAAGCAATGAATCTCAAAATCTTTGGTTTCACAAAATGGTTTAAAACAAAGGATCGAATCATAACAAAAAATGGCACACCTAAACTAATAGGGGATGCCTGTTTACAATTGATACAGTTTTAAGTCCTGCCCATTATAGGATAGGGGTAGTTCAAAGCCATCCTGGTAAGTAAGTTTAAAATAATTGGGGCCGCTAACCTTGTGAATTACATAAGGTCCCTCCACAACGACTCAAATTTTCCATGAGCACCTTTCGGCTCTCTCCTTTTATCCCATAATAACACTAGATCACCCTTCATGAACTTTCTGGGCCTTTCTTTCTAATCAAAAATATTTTTAACCCTCATCTGATGTTCTATAATCCTGTCAACCAGGTTTTCCCTTTCTTCTTCAATCTTGGTTAGGTACATAATTCTTTTTTCAAGAGAACTTTGAAAAAATGCATCTTCTATCACTGCCTGCAGTCTAGAAGCCACTAACTCTAAAGGGAGAGAGAGTTGTGCGCCAATGCCATATACCAGCTCAAATGGAGACATCCCTATGGCCCATTTTGGTGAGGTTCGATTTGCCCATAATGCTTCATGTAACTTCTTATGCCAATCCCTAAAATTCTCACTAACCAACTTTCTCATGATGTTGATCAAATTTTTGTTACTTGATTCTGCTTGACCATTACCCTGCGGATAATAATAAGAGGCATGTACCAAGGAAATTCCATGATCATAACAAAATAATCTTAACTTAGATGAAGAGAAATTTGATGCATTGTCTATGACTATTTTCTTAGGGAGTCCAAACCTGACAAGAATATTATCCTTAAGGAACATACACATAATCTCTGAAGTGGTTTTTTTAACAGGGATAGCTTCCACCCACTTAGTGGTTTTTTTAACTAGCACTTCTCACACCTTGCCACTCAGGGATATGCATCCCTGAACATTCCTAGCCAATAGTAACAATTCCTTGGGATTTTGTATGCAGTAACCATAGAAGAGAAGTGACCCTCGCATGCTTCATTATGAAAAATTTTAAATAGGGCTTCTTGGTGCGGTTTATCCACACATCAGAGGAAAGTACCATCTAAGCCTTTCTTGTATAATATGTTGTTTGAAATGATGTACTTTGCAGCTTTCAACCTTAGATTTCTTTTCTCCCTAGGAGAAAGATGATCTGGATAGTCTCCATACGTAAGATAATATGCAACATTGGTGAACCAAGAATCCCGATGACTAACGAACAGGGTTAAGGGTAGATTGTCCTCTTTGTTGAACTCATTCTCTGCTATCAATTTACAAAGGCCTTGTCCTCTGACCAGTTTAGTGGGCTTGATTTCCAAATTGAATTATTGAATCTTGGAGACCCAAGATGCTCTATTGTTGATACCAACATCTTGCTGAGTTAAAACAACTTTTACTGCAGAACTAGGAACAAAAATAGTTGCATGTGAATAAAGTATGTAGTACCTAAATTGTTTCACAACTTTTACCACCGCATAGGCCTGCTTTTATATCTCTGAGTATTTCAACTCATGCTTCTTTAGGGGAATACTCATGAAGGAGATTGGAACCTCTTCATTATCCTCACCCTTCTGTACCAAAATCCTAGACATACTATGTTCTGATGCATAACAATAAATAATAAAGTCTTTATTAAAGTCTGGATTAACTAGAGTAGGTGCGTGTGCAATTTCCCTTTTAATCTCTTCAAAATCTTTTCTGCCTGCTTCATTCCACTTAAAGGCTACTTTTTCACTCATCATATTTACAATGTATTTAGTAGTTTTAGCAAAATCAGGAATAAAACACCTTGAGAGGTTCATCTGTCCAAAGAAGGACCTTACTCCATTTCTGTTTGAGGGGAGACTGAGCTGCTATATCGCTTTTACCCTCTATGGATCAACCTTTACTCCCTCCTATGAAATGATATGTCCCAAAAATTTTCCTTTTGTGACTCCAAAAATAGACTTTTTTAGGATTTAATGATACCCCATGCTCCCTACATCTCACCATAACTTTTCTCAAATCCCGCACATGATGCTTCCTTTTCCTAGAGAAAATGGTCAAATCATCTAAATACACCACAATGATCTTATCCCTCAAATTCTTGAAGGAAAGATCCATCGCCCTTTGGAACGTTGCCCCTGCATTAATCAACCCGAAAGGCATTCTGTTATATGCAAAGGTACCCCAGGGAGTTATAAAAGTCATCTTGTGTTGGTCCTGCTCTGTGACACTAATTTGATTATACCTAGAGAAGCCATCCAACATGGACATCATCTCCAACTGAGAAACAGTTTGTAAAATATGGTCCATTGCGGGTAGGGGGTAATTGTCTTTCAAACTTGCTTGGTTTAAGTTTCTGAAATCAACACAGATTCGTATTTCACCACTTTTCTTCCGAACAAGAACTATATTAGCAATCTAGGTGGAATGGTGTAGAGGATAAATAATTCGGGCCTTCAACATCTTATCAACCTCTTGAAAGATTGCTTCTGCTACCTTTGGATTAAAATTCTTTAACTTCTGCCGAAAAGGATTGACACCTGGTTTTAAAGGAATTTGATGTTGGAACTTACCATCCCTGAAATTCTTTAAATCATCATAATTCCATGCAAAAACATCTTTAAACTCAACCAATAAATTGACGAACTTATTTTTCTCCTCTTCAGAACAACATTTTCCCAAATTAACAAATTTAGGATCCTCATTGGTACCAATGTTGACTTGCTCATACTCACCAAAGTTTTGAATTACAGGGGATTCTTTTTCCCTTTTCTTAACATACCCATCTTTCCTGTCAAAAAGGCATTCAAGAGAAACTAAACCCTTTGGGATTTTATTTCCTTTCAACTGCAACAGTCCATCATCCAATTCCTATGGTGTATTGGGAGAAAGCTCTTTACAACTCACCTCTGACCCCTCATAAAACAAGGATGTAAAAATGTCAACACATTGTAAAAAGTTATGAATCTATTTATCATTTTCTAAAACCCTATAAGTATCAGTTGTGAAATCTGGATGAGGTACCAATAAGGCTACAGATACTGCCAAAGAATCAGCCTTTGAGTTAAACTCCCTAGGAACCGCTTCAATTGAAAAAGCATTGAAGGCTTCGATCTCGTCTCAAACACAATTTCTATAATGTCTCAGTCTCTCATTTTTAACAACAAATAAACTCCTCACTTGTTTAACAATAAGTTCAGCATCACCTTTTACTCTCAACATTTTGTTTTGCAACCTCCTCGCTTCAGCCAAACCTAATAACAAAGCCTCATATTCGACTGCATTATTTATGTTTTGGAATTCCAATTTAAAAGAATAAGGAATGTCCTTGTCTTGGGTAGGTATCAATACGACCCTGGCCCCTGATCCAGAAGATGAACAACTCCCATCAAAATCCATAGTCTAGAGTTTGTCAAACATACTTGAATCCATCGCCATACTCTCATCTTAAGGATCAGTCGATATCATGTAATTACCAAAGCCACAATCTTGATACAAAATCTAAGCTTTTGGATCATCTGAGGGAAAGACTGTGTATTTATCTTTTGTTTAAGGGTGCAAAATAACTCTTTGTTTTCCAACTGTGATCATTGCTTGAGACCAATCCATCCTAATTTCCCCTCCCATATCTTTGCAGAAAGTGCAGCTCAACAACATGCCATAGCTAGCAAGGATGTCAGCCACTAGAATTGTCAACTTGATTCTCTTGGTAGGGTGTGCTACTAAAGTGACCCGTGCATCCTTAATTTTCCCTAATAAAGGAACCTTCTTGGAATCCATGGAGTAACATTTTCCAAAGGTCTTAATTAGGGTTAAACCTAAAGCTTTTGCTACGGTTGAGGGTATGACATTGTCAGATGCTCCTGAATCTATTATACAATTACTCAATGTATGCCCATTAATATATAAGGACAAATAGAAAGGTTTTGGTTTATCTTCAAAATTGGGTTCAACCAACTCGGCTTCTAGAGGAATAGTCTTTGATGAGACTTCAGGAACTACTAAAGCGGGACTGACATTTTTGTGTGCTTGAGAATCATTACTCATAGGTGTTTGGGTTTCACTTGCTAAGGCATGAGCATCATTCCCTTTGACAAATTCAACCAACCTATCTAGATCCTTTGGGTTTAACTTCAAATACTTAGCTGGAGTAATCTGAACACAAGATGTCTTGCAAAATTCAATGATATCAAAAGGGTTAGTAAAAGAATCAAACCTCAAAGAAGAAAACTCTTGAACAACTTTTGATACACCTCCATGATGGGTCAAAATTTCCTTCCCTTTCATAGTGCTGTGGACCGGTGTTACAACATCTTAGGATTTCAAATTTTGTTGAGTTCTAGAAAGAATTGCACATGAGGAATCTTCCAACGAGACCAACATGTTTCCTCCCCTTTCTGAGTCACAGACATATTCCATATACTGAATTTCAGAGTCACCAGACATACTTTGGGAACCTCCTTCATCAACATCTAATATTATTTCTCCTTTAGTGACCATTTGAGAAAAATGACCCATCTCTGGACACGACAAACCATCATGTTAATCAGTTAAATGAAACACACAAGAGTTTGTCTTGAGGGAAGGTGCTTCAATAGAAAGTCTTTGCTATACAAGGGGTAGTTGTAATTGTCTTCCTCCACCTACTCCCTGTTGATTAGGATATTTCTTAGGAATGTCTTGGTATGGTTGAGAATAGGAAGTACTTGCTTTAGGAGTTTGTCTCTTAAGGGCAATTGCATCATTCATTAACCGTTGAATAACAGGATCCGAGGAAGTCGTGGGTTGGGCATTAGATATTTGTACTTCTCTTTTCTATTTGCTTGCTGTGATCAAATCATCCTCTAATTCAACTGCAAGAGTTTTAGCGGCATTCAAATCTACAACTATTTGCCTACGAATCAGGAAACTTATTTCAGAGGGCATAGAATTAATAAAAAAACATTTGAGATTGTCATCTGAGGGTTTTTGATTAATCAGAATCTTGTGTAAGATCTTATCAAATCTCACTACAAAGTCCCTCATAGATTCAAGAAGCTCATTTTTTAATTGGGATAATTGAGCTAGGAGGGAATGTTCATCCTCGACCACCTTAAATCTAGCTTCGAATCTTGTCTTCAAATATTGCCAAGTCGTTATCATACTATTTGGTAAATGATAAAACCAATCAGCCGCCACTCTTGTCAATGTCTGGATAAACAGCCTGATAGCCACATCCTCATGTTGAACCGCTATCACTCCACAAGATACACTGAAAGCATTCATGTGCTCATCAATAGTGACCGTCCCATCCCCACTAAATTTTGGCAAATGATCCCTTGCAACTTTTGGTAAGGGGTTAAGGTTCAAACCTAAATTCAATGGGCCTACAACTGCCTCCCATGGGTTATTCACTGCCATTGGGAGTATGATATTAAGAGGGGTCCGATTAAATGAAATTGGTAAGGCAACACCATGCAGGACCAAAGCTTGGCAAACTGGAGACACAAGTGATGACGATAATAGGGATGGAGGTCTAATTCTTCCCCTTCGTTGAGACGAGAAGGTAGATTAAAAATTTAAATTCTGCAACTCTTCAAAGATGGGATCAGAAATCCCTACCCTTCTTTGAGATTTGGTATATGGCCTAGAGTCTAGTGTGGAACAGTCAAGGTAACAAACATCTGGGATTCTGTAATTGATTGTCAGCGACGTGAATAAAGAAAATCCTAGGAACAATTACCCTTTCAAAGGCTACCACAAGCTGATCTGCTTGTCTTTCTATTTCACCAAAAAGAGCACTTATTCTATCATATTCTGTTTGGCTTCTTCTATGCCTCTAGGCTAGAGTATCTAGCTCAGAGATAATGTTACTTTGCTCTTCTTGTACCCAAATTAAATTTGGTTGCAAAACAGGCAAAAATCCTTCATGAGGCAAAAACATTTATGAAGAAAAAAGCATAACTGTAATGACGACCTTGTTTTAAAACCAATTGTTCTTATTCTTCCCCAGTAGAGTCGCCAAAAATCTGTTGGTAAACAGATTTGTCTCCCTTTATTTATTTAATCTCTATACATTATGGCTCAAGGAAAGAAAGACAAATTCTCTACCAATCAGTTGGATAATCATTATATTGATTAACCTTTGAATTAAGGTACAACTCCCTTTAATAAATATTCAATCAACTCCAAATTACACAAAATCAATAGTATGCTTTTCACCAGAAAGCACTAAAAGGTAATTACATTCACCAGTCAATACAAAATGAACACAAGCACTGATTCATATATAACTCTTTACATAAAGCTGACAAACTTGACATGTACACTAAAACAAATGAAAAGCCTTTAAAGATGAAATTTACTGATAATTTTCTACACACATAGAAAGTTTAACGACTCTTTCCTTGAAATAGATTTTCACAGAAATCAAATTCCAAATATCAAACACACAGATTTGAAATCAAAGATAACAATTAACGAGATTTTCATTCATTGATGATCATCCACCTGTCTAAATACACAAAGTTTTTCAGCCAATTTAAAAGATAGTTTTTCAAAAACTTAGTGAACCCTAATAAAGTCATTACAAAACATATAAATAGGTCGCCAGACCAATAGTTTTTAACCAAAAGTAAAATTAATTCATAAGAGTTAATAGAAAAATACCCTAACTACATAACCGAAACTAAAAATGAATAGACTCACGGGCAAACAATTTCCAGCAATGCTAGTCATGTTGTCAATTCGGTCTCGGTCAGATCACCCGGGTTGGTGTTTTCGACAGACACCATCATTGCCTTCATTGCACTCCACTCTTGATGCACCTTCAAAAATTCCTAAATTACAGTTACATGTGGTAGACTGATGTGAATTACTCTTTGCTTCCAAAGCTCTTTCTTCCTCTTCACCATTTGCACTTTGTCCCTGTGTGAGTCTAGGTGATCGAGACAAACTATGAGCATCGATTCTACTTTGGGTCCAGTTGATCAAGACAAACTATGAGCATCGATTCTACTTTGGAAATCCTTGTAACATCACCTACAACCAAGGATTTCTCCACTTTGATTTGTTTAATGTGGCCGCTAAATTGATTAATCATCCCTGTAGTATCTTCCAGAGTTTGGCCATCTTCTTTAAGCAATTGGACATCCACGTAGCGCAAATCCTTCCACATGGTCATCCTCAAGGTTATTAATTCACCACGTAAACTAGCTGATTTACTATGGCCCTGTTCAATGATCTGGTTACACCACTCAATGCTTTATTTGTAAATAAATATTGCATCTTCATTTAGTCTTGGCACTTGCCTTTCGGCAAGGAAATTCATCAGGCCATAACGCTGAATATCACGCATCTGTTTTGAAATCACTGCCCATTTAGTCTTCTCTTTTTGCCACAAGATTAAGTCGGCATCCAATTCTTTGGTGACTTCATTAGCATCTTTGAAAATATGGACTAAATCTGTTATGTAATTGGTCCCTTGATGCATGATCGAGGTAAACCGTTCTAAGAAAACCTTGGCAATCATCCTATTTCGTTGAACCTCATCAAAGAATTTCTGATTACCAAGTGATTTTGGACTAAATGGCCCTGAACTTTGAGACAGCGATAATGGGCTGTTCTTAAGAGCATGAATATACTGAGCCATTTGCATTAGATTTTTCTTTAATTCAGCCTTGTCTCTTTCTTCCTTCCAAGTGCGAGAGATAATCCATTTGGTTGAAGTCTCCAAATGTTTCACATCCACGGCTCTGGTTTAGACCCCCAAATCAACTCGTTCAATGGCATAGTCTTCTTCTGAAGCAGTAACAACATCTTTATTAGATCTGGGTTTGATAATGTTTGCAGTCCAATGCTTTGTGCTTTCGTCAAAACCAATCATAGCCTCCAGTTTTAACCTTTTAGGCTTCGTGGATTTTCCTAGACATTAACTCATGGCATCCTCCATTGATACCAAAATAGGAACCACATTTCTTTTCCTAGTAATTGAGTCACGTAACCACTTGGGTGCCAGAGTCGGTTCCTTAGATGGCATGGGTGGAGATCCTTCTGAAGGTGGTAGTGTGGCACTGTCTGCATGAGACTGGATATCAAGTGGCTCTGAGTCTTGGAAAGGAGTATCTACACCAGTTGAAACTATGTCTTTATCATAAACAAGGGATGTCATATCGCACAGTGCTTCCTTTGCATCCAAATCCAGGATGAGATGGGGAACCAGCAACTAAAAAATCTTCTTGGACCTTGACCTGGTAACCCAACCACCAACAGAAAGTTCAGCCTCGGTGTCAAGTTTCTCTTCTTTAATCTTTGTCTCCCTTTTTCTTGCAACAGAAACGGAAATGTTAGTTAAAATAGAAGTTTTGCTTGCAGTATTTCTCTTCCCACTTTTGTTTCTTGAATTGGTTGGTCTCGTCGGATGAAATTGGCAACTCCTAAGCCAATTTTATGTCCTATGAATTATGATGAAGGTGTGTATCTGAATACTATCTTCCATATTTTTACTCCAATCCACCTTTGGGAGAGGTTCATTATGTACCCACT
The DNA here is from genome assembly GCF_030272615.1 of Cryptomeria japonica. NCBI lineage: Eukaryota > Viridiplantae > Streptophyta > Pinopsida > Cupressales > Cupressaceae > Cryptomeria > Cryptomeria japonica. The sequence goes on from NC_081408.1 coordinate 699,050,633, forward strand.
TCATAAACTCAGAATCCAATACATCTTCATCATCAGTGGTGACACCTGAATTGTCCATTGGCAATTTAATGTCATGAATTTGTTTCAAGGTTAAACTGGACCAACTCCTTTTCCTTACTTCAAATTAATCTGGTCAGCCCTCCCAATAATCCTCCAACTAGGACACATGTTGATCAGGCACCATCTTCTTCAGATATTGAGCAATGAAACCTTTACTGTCAAAGTTATCCCTTTTCACAAAGGTTTTCAAATGAAATCTCTTAAATTCTAGCTCAAGATTCAGTGCATCAGAGACAGACCTACAACTATAATGACCTAAGTCGATGGGAAAAATTCCACTTGTGTCTGAGTCCTCACCATAATCCTTTGCAACATAAAACAACTGCTTGGAAACTTCAATCAAAATATAGGAGTCTGAAACATACCTAGGTAGCCTAAAGGGTTCACCTTTAAAACCTCCAACCCTTAGGTAAGTGAAGTGATTAAACTGTGTAAATAAACTGCCATAGATGTTAACAAGTACAACAACCTCTGCAGACATCCTCCTATGCAAGTTACCTTGTAATTCCAAGGTCAACCTCCCAACAAAAATATCATTCCAGTGGAGATAATCATCAACATGTCCTTTTAAAGTCAAATTGGGGTGATACTCATAAATCTTTATGCCTTGAACCCACTTTGCATCGGACAATCCAGACCATTCCCTCACATAAGCAAGCATATATAATAGGTATGAAGACATATAGAAGTTTGGCATCTCAAGGTAATTACTCAAACCTTCATGTAACCTTTTCGTGATAACGATTCCCCATTCAATGAATCGATTTTTGTCTAGAGTGACTTGAATGAAGAAATACATCCAGTCCTCCCAATAGAAGGAGTGTGAATTACCCTTTACTCTGCTCAACAATATTACTAAATCTCAGATTGTAGGAATTAAATGCTCATGGGTCAGGGGTCTCGGCAGCCTTGAACCTCCTTTTTGGAATTTTAAAATCCAATTTCGTGCAATGACAGTTCTGTAATACTGCTTTTTCTTAGAGAAAATTCCATACGATTTTCCAATCGTACAGTCTTCATAGGGTTCTCGATGTGGGATACCCATGGTTGCCATTATTGTCTGTCTATCAATGGATAAAAAAACCTCACAATTGTTTTTCCTTATGCATATATTACCCTTATCATAGTGATTCATACATTCTAAAACTAATTTAAGGTAAGGAGCAGCTGTGGGAAATGCAGCTGCTTCCAATAATCTGCTTTGTGCAATATCTCTCATCATAGGATCTACGGCTGGGTTTCGTACTCTTTCTAGAAAATCATCTAAATCCAGTTGGACTAACACTGTATCACCTAGCTCTAGTAAAGAGCTTACAAGGCAAGATGAGTTTACTAATTTGGGCAAAGTAGGCCTCATGTTTAGCTGGCGATTTTCTCCAATTGACCCAAGCGAAGAAGAAAAGAGAAAACAGAAACAAACAGCTAACAAAATACCCAGATCTTTTTAAAACAAACTGCAACAATTGAGAAAGTTGTTGAACATACCTTCCTTTGTCATCTGCAAACCCCTATCGCAGTCTATTTCTCCCACTCCAAAAACTTCTTCATAAAACTTATCTAAAGAAAATGATAATCTCGACATGACAACTACTCAATTTTAAAGATGAGGAAATCTTACCCATCATTACCATAAACTGTCTCTGTTACTCTTCGTTCATGTGACCTTACTCTGAAATGATTGGGCTAGAGCATGCCTTCAATGCTAACCCACTTCACTTCTGACACTACGGATCCTCACACCATACTTGTTATAAATGACAGATTTCAAATCATTGAAGAAAGAATATTCCTCTTTGTTGTGGTCGTTTATCATATCTTAAAATCCGTGCTGCCACCCATGCCAAATCACATGTTTTCCAAGAAGCCTAAACATCAAACTCTGGCCCTTGTGAATCAATCATGACACATAACATGAAAAATCTTGAACTTTGAACCTTGAACCAAAAAGGTTCAAGTTCAAGGTTCAAGGAATGTAAAACACCGACAAGGACTAGTGAAGACTTAAAACCGCACGAAAGGAAAAACATTCAAACCAACACCCATTGAAATTTGAACCTTGAACCAAAAAGGTTCAAGTTCAAGGTTCAAGTTCAATGCAGTGGAACTTAAACAATATAACAATAGCCAAATTACCGGAGGAAGGTTAAGCGAATGACTTGACCAATAGACTCGATGGGCATTACTTCAAACAAGGACATATATAGAGTGGAAATTTTATATGTGTTGCCAACAGTACCAAAACTTTCTCCAACTTCAAATCCAAGTCCATTAGTATCTCCATTAGGTCTCTGAATTTTCAGCATATCATCAAGTTCTTCTGAACTTTTCTTGAATTTCTCTTTATGTTTATTTGCAGTAGCCAACTCATTTTCCAGAATTCCCATTTGTCTCATAAGTTTAGTTTTATCATGTTGCATGTGAATCAGATCTATCTTCAACATATCATTTTCATGACTGGGTCTTAGATGTTCATTTCCAGCATCATTGAGCCTCCTAGTCAAGTCATCTTCATTTTTCTTTCTGTCTTCAATGTCTTTACAAAATCTCATAGTCATGTCTTTCATTTCATTTCTCATAGTACTGTTTTCTTGGCTGAATTTGTTCACAAGATCATTAAGAGTTTCCTTTTCATCATCATCACTTTGCATCTTCTCATGAAGTTCTTTTTTATTTTATTTCTACCAATAGTAAGATTCTCCTGAATTCCTTGAATGAATTCCTATGCAGTTGTCAGATCATCTTCAAGTTTGATATTTTTCAATTTCTCTGCATCATAGTCCACAAGAGCTCCTTCTAATTGTTTTCTTAAGTTCTCCATCTGTACCGGTGTTAGAATCTTCCTCAAGCTGTTAGGCTTTTGAAAATAGAGGACTAGGCTTTGATACCAATTGTTAGGATTAATGACAGTCCCAAAGATGCTGAGAGGGGGGGTGAGTCAGTATCTAACTGGTTTACTGAATATTCGACCTTATTATGTATTTTGCATTCCAAAATAATGTACCGGTAAATAAGAATTAATGCAGTAAATAGGATCAATAAAGACAACATAGAAAACATACCATAACACAAGATGTTTAAGGAGGAAAGCCGGTGTGGGAAAAAACTTGGTGGGATTTGTGACCCACAATATTCACTCACTAGCCAATGAATGGATATTACTTACAACGTGGTGCCTACACATGTAGGAAGGCCAACTGCCTAGAGCTCACTACTCAATTTACAAAATGCAAGTCTCACTGACTTACAAAATGGATTATAAGAATCCAATTTAGTGTACTGCTACAAATCAGCATCTGCTATGCGAGGTTCAGTACCGGTTTAAGCTCATACTATAACCATAAACCTTATACAAAAGTCTTCCTTAATATTCGCTCAATCCATCTATCTATCCTCTCTTCTTTTTCTTACGTCTCAAAATGATTTAAAAGAACTCATACATATAAATGAGTCTATTACAATATGCCATGTCGGCTTTACAAAAGATATTTACAATTAAATACAATAAACAAAATTTTGTTCCTATTGACTAGGGTGCCGGTATACATTATTGTCACTGTCGGTGAAGTGCCTACCGGTGGTTTACCAGATGAATGCCACAAGGTTTCCTGAAGGTTTCCACAAGGTTGCCGTCAATGACAACACCTTCAATTCTCATTAGAGTGTATAATGCCAACACAACCATTTGGGGGATCTTCTCATCCGCAGCCACAGAGACAAATAAAGTCAAGCAGTAGTGACATAGGTTAGCCTTGATTTGTAGACTTGATTTGTATCCTATATCATTGAGACATTTGTACTTTATTGATTATGATGATATCATTGTATAGTAAAACTTTTTATTGTTGTATGATGATCTATATGCAGACATGGACTCTATATAATGTTACTTATTCATGATTTATTATGCATGCTGCTGATGATGATAATTTTATATGTCTTGATATATGCAGTGATTAGATGAATGATGTTATGATGATCTTTCCTTCATTTTCATGATGATCTATATGCAGCGATGATAATGATGATGATCTATATGATGATGATGAAAATGCATTTGATTTTAGTGATCATGGATGCAAATGAAATTTGATTCTATAATGCTTTTCTTAAATGATGCAAATGCAATTATTTATATAAAAATGCTTCTAATAATTACACATGCAAATGAATGTTGATTTCTATTCTCTTTGATGTATATGCATATGATGATGAAAATGATGAAATGATCTTCATGAAATGTATTTAATTTTTTATTTTTGATGATCATGCATGTAAATTAATGGTTATGGATGTAATTGAAAATGATACTAGCTTAAATGATATGCTTTATTAAACTCATGTGATGAATGTCTATATGATGATTCATATGCTTAGATAAATGAGATGATATTGTGAAATGATATGACAAATGAATCTTAGTGAAAAGATGTAATGAAATGACCTTAATGGAAAAAAAATGAACTAAAATGATAATGAACATTAGAATGCAAATAATAAATGAAATGTAATTAATGCAAACTAAGGAAATGTAAATGATTGAATGCCACTTAAAAAAAAGAATGATAATGATTAATATGCAAACCTATTGACTCTAAAATTATCAAATGCAAATTGTTTTTGTTTGTCCAAGTATACTCAATCTTCATTTATGACTGTTGGTCTCTGACTGGACTGAAATGCTTATAATGCAACTGCCAATGAATGCTTATAATGCAGATGAATAGTGAGCTAGTCTAAAATTATCTAACTAAAATGATACTTCCATTCTTCATATGCTATCTTATAGTAGTGCTTTATTTCATCATTGAGGTTTTAAAATGTTATAAGAAAATACAAGCAACTTGACATAATGATTCAAGATGACCTGAGTATTCCTTACATGGATTTTGATATAGCAAGTTTATACAAGCAACTTGATACAATGAATCAAGATGACCTGAGTATTTCTTGCAGAACAGACAAGGATTATCCTTTTTCACGCATGACTTGGAATGTCCTAATTGATCTTTTACTAATCATATCTTTAGATAAGTACATACCTTACTAAGAGATAAACCGCATATAGTAGACAAAGAAAATAATCATGCCTCATCATAGCTTCTCTAGTCATGGACATCCTTGAGTCGCATAAAGTACCTAATTAACAAAAATCGAGATATAAACACTGAATCTTGTATGTCATACACACATTCTCATGGTCATTAACTGATATAATCAACTTGATTAATAAACATTTGTTACTTGCTGGTTGATTTCTTGTATTCTGAGTTTCACGATTCAGTTGTTACAAATTCCTTGATCTTTGTTTTTTTTGTTGCTCATTATTTGTTTCAAAACGCTAGGTGTTTTTGGTTTTTCTAAGTTTTTGAGTATTTTTGGATTTTGAAAGATTTAAAAGATCACCTTAGCAAAGGGATTTAGGATTTTACCCCTAGTTGAAAAAGAATTTATTATGGATGTACACATGATCAAGATCCAAATCATGGTGGGATATAATGCAGATATGATTGATAAAATTCAATGCACTGACTACACTAAGTATGCTAAAGATTGATAACTTTTGGTAAGTTATATACTTCCTACTAATGGTGCAAAGCAATGGATGTGAAAGATGAAATGGATCAACGATTTTTTTAGTGGCTAATATTCACCAATTGGCTATTTTTAAAAATTTAGAAATCAAAATTTGCTAATAGTTCAAGTTTTAAGGTGACTTAAATCACCACATTTTTACAAAAAAAAATTTTAGTCTTATTTAAATCGCCAAAGACTTTATTTTATTGAAAATTTGAACTCAAATATTTGCCAAAATATTTGGTACATGATTGGATCAGATTACCCAAAATTTTATAATTTATTATAAAAAATTAAATTAATTCACCAATAATAAATCAAAATTATTAGTTACAGTAGGGTTTTATTAGCAATTTTTCATTGCCACCATTAATTCAAAATATAATCTAATGTCCATCATTGCATTCCTTGAGGAAAATTGTAGCTACAAGTGCCAATGCTCATGGAGGTTGAGTTGCTTTTCAATTGTCGACCTCAATGAAAATCAATGGTATAAAAATAATATTGGGCCCCATGAGTATTACAAATTTTAAGTACATTTTATTTGACAAAATACAAAGAATTATATTAGATTAATTTAAATTAATGGCAATAACTAAATAAAGTAGTGTCTACGCTTTAAACTCATTAATGATTTCCACCTTATGCCTCTACTTTTCTATAAGAAGTTTTTTTTTTAAATGAAATTATTTGCAATCGTAATTAATACATACTTGTATTATTTTCTAAGATTCACCAAGATTTTCTACTAAAAAAATTGATGTAAACAAATTTGCCAATAAAATTAATATTTTTCTTTTAAAAAATGAAAGATTTGTCAATAAAAATTATTAATTTTTATCCAAAATAAATAAAAATTCGTCAGGATTTTATATCTTTTTTTGAGGGGGGCTTTCCTAAAGTTATCACTAAAATGGATAGGCTAGGATAGATGGAAGCGATAGATGCAAATAGGATGGATAAGTGTGCAACACGATCTCATAGATGGAATAACTCACATTTAGATAGCCCCTGTTTACCAGGTTTTCACTATCTAACTTTATTGCATTTTTTTTTCATATTTGATTTTTTTTCTTTTCTTTTGTTTTCGCTATTTTATGATTTTTAGGGATTTTTCTTCTTTTTTATTTTTATTGATTTTTTCAGGACTTTATATGCTTTTTATTGATTTTTTTTTTCAGGACTTTATATGCTTTTTACTGATTTCTTTTTTCAGGACTTTACATCTCAAGCATAGAACTTCTTGAGATGGATAGAAATGACGGTCTCATCAAACCAAACACCTTCAGGTGTAGATAACTTATATGTTCCAAAGGCATATGTTGCTACTATAACAAAAGGACCTAACTAGTTCAGTTCAAACTTTCCTTTCTTTTCTCGATCTTGTTGATTCCTTGGATTCTCCCTTATAACTAGATCTCTAATATGAAAAAATGTGTGGCTTAGCTCTACGATTATAACTTCTTGCATTTCTCTGTTGATAGGCCTTCAAATGATCTGTAGCATTTTGACGATGTTCCTGAATAAGCTCAAGTTCTTGAAGTCTAGAGACTCGCTATTCTTCTTTTGGTATAAGACCTTTCAAGGATACTCGTAAAGAAGGTTTCTCTACTTCTACTAGTAATATGGCTTCTGGTCCATAGACTAAGCAATATGGAGTTTTCCACGTTGGCGTGCGAATGCTGGTTTGGTATGCCCAAAGACCAGGATTTAGCTGAATATGCTAGTCTTTTCTAGCTTCATTGACTGATTTCTTCATGATTTTCAAGATTGTCATATTTAATGCCTCAACTTTACCATTTCCCTGTGGATAATATGGTGTAGAAAACCTATGTTGAATATGAAATTGCTCACATAGTTCCTTCACATCTTGATTCTTAAATGGCCTCCCATTATCAGTTATAATGGTCATAGGGACTCCATAGTGACATATTATATAATTCAAGATGAATGATGATATTTTTTTTTGTCACTTTTGTCAAAGGCACTGCTTCAATCCATTTAGTGAAAAATTCAATAGCAGTTAGAATGAACTTATGTCCATTAGAGGATGAAGGATTTATCTTACCTACTAGATCAAGACCCCATTGGGAGAATGGCCATAAACCTATCATAGGATGCAGTTCTTGTGCTGATGCATGGATGAGATTCCCATGGATCTAATATTGTTTGCATTTCTTTGCATATATAAATGTATCTCTCTCCATAGTAGGCCAATAATAACCCAAATGAATAATTTTTTGAGTCAGTGTTAATCCACTTGAATGTGTGCTACAAAACCTTGCATGGACTTCATTAATAACATTCTCAGATTCTTCTCATTCGAGACATCACAATAGAATTCTATCTATACCATGCCTATATAAGATATCAGCAATGATAGTATAGCGGGATGACTGACGAATAAAATTTCTTCTTTGATTGCAGGATAAGTCAGGAGGAAGGATATTCTCCTTTAAGTATAGATAAATTTGGCTATATAGAGATTGACCAGTTCCAAATATATGACAAATCATGTAGGTGTTTTGGGATTCAATGGTAGGATTTAAGATATCTTCCACCAGGAATTCATAATGTTGTTGATTCTCTTGATTCTGCAAAAGAGATACTATTGTAGCCATGGCATCTGCTTCTTTGATCTCATTTCTTAGGAACTAAGTGAATGACATTTCTTCAAAGTGCTCTTTACACTCTTCAACCAGCTGTTTGTAAGGAACGATCTTGTCATCCTTAGTTTGATAATCATCATTTATTTGGTTGACTATAAGTTGTGAATCATCATAAACATGCAATTCTTTAATGTTCCATTCAATAGCTATTTTCAGCCCAATAACCAATGCTTCATATTCTGTAGTATTGTTCGTACATGGAAACCTTAGTCTATATGATTTTGGAATAGTGTGTCCCTAAGGTGTAACAAACAAAATTCTAGCACCTGATCCATATTGTGTATAGAAGCCATCAAAATATAACTCCAAAATTTTTGTGCTTATTGTCAGAATGTCTGCATCAAGAAATTCAATCTACAATTGTGTGTCATAATGTAAGGGTGCTTCAGCCAATTTATCAACAATGACTTGTCCTTTGATAGCTTTTTGATCAACATATTCTATATCAAACTCACTTATGATCATAACCCATTTTCCTAGTCTGCCTATCAAAGTTGACTTGCTCAACAAATACTTCAGTGGATCTATTTTTTCTATCAGTTTCACACAATGAGTCAACATATAATGTCTCAATTTCTTAGTTGCAAATACAATTGCTAGGGATCTCTTCTCAACTGATATATAGTTCAATTCATAACCTACAAGTGTTCTGCTGATGTAGTACACTACTCTTTATTTTCCTTCTTCATCATGTTGTGCTAAGAGAGATCCTAGTGATACATTTGTTTTTGAGATGTAAAGCAATAATGGCTTCCCTTTGATTGGTGATACAAGTACTAGAGGATTTACCAAATATTCTTTGATTTGCAAAAAAAATTCCTCACACTTCTGATCCCATTTGAATGGAACATTCATATGTAAAATATGAGTGAATGGATGACATCTATCTGCTAATTGAGAAACAAACCTATTGATTTATTCCAATCTCCCTTGTAGAGAATGCAATTGACTTATGTTCTGAGGTGACTCCATTTCCATGACAGTTTTGACTTTTTAAGGATCTACTTCAATTCCTCGAACTGATTTAAAGTACCCAAGAAGTTTTCCAGAGGTTACTCCAAATGCACATTTCTTTGGATTCAATCTTAATTGATATTGTTCAAGCCTGCCAAATATTCTGCCCAAGATGTTAAAATATTCTCTCCTTGTATGGGATTTGGCAACTATGTCATCTACAGAATCTTCCATTATTGTATGCATCATATCAAGGAAAATTGTTGTCACAGCCCTCTGATAAGTTGCTCCTACATTTTTAAGCCCAAATGGCATGACATTCCAACAATAAGTACAATATGCATAGGTGAATATTGTCTTTGCTTGATCTTCTAGGGTGATTCTTATTTTATTGTACCCCGAGAATCCATCCATCAATGAAAACATCTCATGTCTTGCTGATAAGTCTATAATTATATCAATGTTGGGCAGTGGGAAATCATCTTTAGGACATGCTTTATTCAAATCTCTGAAATTAGTGCATACTCTTATGCTATTATTTGGCTTTGACACTGGTACAATGATTGAGACCCATTCTAGATAGGCGATAGGTCTTATTGTAGTGTTGTAAATTGTACACCCTTGCTAGGGTGATACAATTTCACACTTAGTTTAGCACCCGCCTTAGTGTGTTTGTATCTTGCATTATTATTTCCCTTTAAGCATTTAATTAATGAATTTAATTAAATATAAATTCATATTTCATCACTCCCTACATTATAAAATTGGGCCCTTTACCCTAAGTGTGCCCCTTTTTATTTTATTCTTCCAGTAAATTATGTATTCATAAACCCTTATTATGTCCTATTTCGACCTTTAAGGCCTAATTTCACATATCAAAACTGTGAGATTTTGTCAAGATCAAGAGGAAATGGAAAGCACAAATAAGAGAGAAAAAAATAGATGGTAGGAATAAACTGTATTCTATCAAGATGAAAAATATGATCAACTAGATCATTACAAGATGTTCAATGATTGCCCGTACAAGCAAAGTAGATGAGGCTCCATATATAGGCAAGGCTGTATGGATATCTGAGCACACAAACATGACATGTGGCTCAATAAGAAACAAGGGTAGGTAGGATAAACAATAAAATATTCCACATGAGGTGGAATGTAACAACAAGATAAGATCAACATCATAAAAAGTAGAAATCCTCCTACACACACTATCTCAATGTGGCACAAACACCCAAGTGTCTCATACCCAAACTACTATTAAATGCATGTACCTAAGTAAACTTAAGTAAAGTGTAATAATAACCATGATGAATAATTATTTACACCAACACCCCCCATTAAGTGCAACTTAGGGGAATGCACTAAAGTCTACAATACAACTAAGAAATGCAAGATGGGTCCCGACTACGAGGTCATGTCAGGTACCCATGTACAAATGAAAAAGCAATCTCCCATAAACGGAGAAAGAGATAAAAACCTAATGGAAAAAAACCCTCCCCCAAAAGAGAGATGAAGAAAGCACACAATGGATGGTCCAAGATGTTGACCAAAATACCTCCCCATGAGGAAGAAAGAGAGCCAATGTTGCACCAATAATGTCAAAGTGTGACAAAACCTGGTACCAAGTCGATGACGATGAATCACTCGTTGCAACAAAAAGAAGATCAAGAATGGAGACAACCTGCTCTGAGCATCATCTGGATACTCGTAAATGGTAGAAATACTAGTACAATCCAAGTTTCATGGGAGCCATGCACAAATGTGTATAATCTAAGTCTCAACTGGAGCCATGCACCAAGTCTCAAGATATTCCTAATCTACATGTACGAGAGGATTACATCAAATAGTCAACAAAGACAAGATACAAAGAGGTGTGGAACTTTATGATAGTGTGAGAACAACATTGCTCAAGTAAGATCATACATCATGATAAAATATTCAAATGTGGAAACATGAAAATGATGCCACCAACAAAGAAGCCCAGTAGAGTACTGCAGATGAAGATGTCTCTGAATGGAATTTCACCAAGAGATATAAATGAACAACTGGCCCCCCATAAAAAGATCATGTTGGCACTTTCAAATAATGGCAAAGTGGACTTCTAATTTCAACTTTACAACTTCTCAAAATGATATATAAGAGACTTCAACAAATACTGCTAGTGTAAACTGAGATCCAAGGAAAATACAAGTACCAAATAGGCCAAAAAATGACCAAATATTGAAAGTACAATTTCTACTCAAAATCACTACAAACTAATGGCAAATTATGAAAGTAGACAAAAAATTATGCACTCTCAAAAAAATGGCACCTGAAAAGGAGGTCATATGAGCCCAAGTGAAGCCTCCAAAGTTGTAAAAATCAAAATGTCATGATTACCGAAAACCTTGTATCCCAAAATCAGAAAAATCCTACACCACTATACAGATCATGAAATTCTACCCCAAAACAAAAAAAATTGCTCAAAAAAAGGAGTCTGCTTGAGTGAGATATCGCTATTTGAAAATTGTCTGCAAAATTATAATTTTTGGAAAATTTCTGTCGCAGCTTTAAACTTCAAACGCCTCTATATTTGGCCTCTGAAGTCTGATTTTGATGAAACAAAAGGAAAAAATGACTTTCTTGGACCTCCTCAATCCATTGGTGACCTCAGATTTGACCCATCAAGCTTCAATAATAACCTGCAATAGAAAGCTCCAAAAATGGAAAACCTTAAATTTCTCTCAATTGGCAAACCAATGGCACTCTAATGGCTCTGAGACCATGTGAGATTTTGTCAAGATCAAGAGGCAATGGAAAGAACAAATAAGAGAGAACAAAATAGATGATAGGAATAAACTGTATTCTATGAAGATGAAAAATATGATCAATTGGATCATTACAAGGTGTTTGATGATTGCCCGTACAAACAAAGTAGATGAGCTTGCTTATATAGGCAAGGCTATATGGATATATGAGCACACAAACATGACATGTGGCTCAATAAGAAATAAGGGTAGGTAGGAGAAACAATAAAATATTCCACATGAGGTGGAATGTAACAACAAGATAAGATCAACATCATAAAAGGTGGAAATTCTCCTACACACACTATCCCAATGTGGCACAAACACCCAAGTGTCTCATACCCAAACAACTATTAAATGCATGTACCTAATTAAAATTAAGTAAAGTTTAATAATATCCATGATGAATAACAAAAATACCTTAAAATTAGCTGTAACTTTGGGATTCGCTATAATATCATCATATCTAACAACCCTAAAAAATTGGTGAAAAGTTGGTTGGACCGTGGTAGGAGTGCACATGGTCCTCGGCTTTTCCCAAAATTTTGGGAGCATAATCCTATGATATTATAATTCTTAACCCCAAAAGATTGGTGGGAATTTCAATTTCTAGGTCGGCCTAAAGATGGAATTGAGTCAAAATTAAGATCTATGGGTTGATGCATAAGAACTCTCTTTCTTCATTTGAAGGCATCTAATCGAATCTAGGAAAAAGTTGTTGGAATGAGCACAAGGAGCCTTCTATGTAGTGAAAGAGAAGCTTATGTGGCTTCTTCAACAACATTCAACTACATTTCATCAAGCATTCATCATCAATTAGGAGCCTTGAATACATTAAAGAGTAATAGGAGATCTAGTGGTAGTATCTCTCCCTTGGGGATTGGTATGATTTCATGTTATTTTCATGTGTTTTTATGAGCTTCTTTACATTAATTTGCACATTTAAATTCATTCTTTAGATAATTTAACATATTTGGTTTGAAGCATTGTTATTTACATTCACATTTACATTTAGGGTTTACTCTCATGCATAGGGTAGCTCTAGTTTCTTTCATTTTAGGATCTTGCATACACACAAGGTTCTAGCACACACATTTTCTGTACTTTATTAGCTATTTGTGGAAGTAGAAATTAACAACACATGGGTTTGACTAAGGAAAAACCCTATATAGCCACCCAAATCTTCCCTTTTCAGTTGCAGGTGCAGAAACAAGTACTCGAAAGTAGTTTTAGATTAGGAAAAGACATAGGCACTACCCAGAAGTCTCAAATTTGTAGAAAACTATCTAGGACACAGGCATGGTGCCCTATTCCTATCCAGGAAAATGGCGTGGTTCCATGGTCCCTCCACTTTTTAGTTATTTTTAGTAGGTTTTAGGTTTAGGACCTTTACATTCCATCTTTCAAGTTACAACTCTTTGTCAGATTCTCAGGGATAGTGGCATGGCACCCTAGTCCTAGTCAATTTGGTTCAGTTTGTAGTATCAGTTACACATCCAAAATCCTCCCCCTTTCATTCTTTCAATATCTCAGTTTCAGATCTGCAAGTTTGTTCAATTTCAAGTTCATTTATGCTTCATTCTTAGAGGAAGAGGATGATATCATAAACACCTTTCTTAATGTTACTTTACCTTCCTTACATGATGCATCTCTAAATGAAAAGGTATTGATGGATATTAACTTATCTTCTACTAAATTTGGTCTTACCAATGGGGGCATGTTAGTACAACAAGAGGTTATGAACACTTATTCCAAAGATCTCCTTCCTAAGCATGAATCTTTGGAGAAAGATTTTCATCTCCCTCCTAAAGAATACTCCCCTCATAAGGTTCATTTTGTGCAAGAAGATGTTATTGTCCCTACTTTTCCTAGTGAGGGCATTTCCTCTTTTGATTCCAATAAAATTCCAACTAGAGACAATGCACTAAGGAGAAATGCTTTCCCTTCTCTTAAAGTTTTTCTTACCCCTAAAGATTCTTTAGAGAAAGAAGATGAAATCATAATAAATTTCCTTAATTCTCTCTCCCCTAAAGATCCTATTAAAGACATTTTGAGGAAAGAGGATGATTTAGACACATGTAATGATGCCCTCCCTCCTAAGGATGGAGAATTAATAAAAAATGTTATCCCTTCTCCCAAAACTGGAAATAACAATAAGGGCATCTTTGTGTAAGATATTTCTAATACTTTTCCTAATGACCTCACTATGTGGGATAAACCATTAGAAGAAGGTGTTGATTGTTCTCTACCCCATGAGAGAACCCTATCCCAAGGGGATGAAGTCATGATTGATAACTCCCTTGGTAACATCTCACCTTCCACGAATCTCAATCATTCTCCCTTTAAAATAAATCATCTCCCTCTCCTCAACTTGGTTCTACTCATAAGGATACCCTAGTTCATGGTAAGATTGTTGACATCTCTTTCAAATATCTCCCTCTTAAAGGTGAGACTTTAAAGAGTAATGTCGATCCTTTTCCTAGAGGATGTATTCCCCATGTAGATTCTTTGGTTATAGAGGATGATATTACCTTTCCTCCTAAAACATCAATGCCTACTTCTAGTCTCCCTCCTAAAATTAATTTTATCCATGATAATATTTTAGTGCAAGAAGAGACTATCAACAGTTCTTCCAACAATCTCATTCATTCTTCTTCTAAAATTCATAAGGACACCTTTGATATTCCTAAACCATATTCAATAAATTTGATACATGTGAATGATAAACCTAATAAACCCCTCTTCACAGTTTAAGGTACTTGTCCTTCTCAAAATTCCCAATGTAAGCCCATCTTAGTTTTTCAAGGTGGTTATGCCGATGATTCTTTTTGTACTCCTAAGAAACCTATTATTACTGTGAAAGGAGGTTATGCTACTAAGATCCCTTATGAGTATGCTAAGAAAATTACTGGAAAGAGTTATAATATAGTTTCTCATACCTACAACACAAGAAACAATAGGCAACCTAGTCCACCTCCCATTATCCCAACTTCACTTCCTCCCTCTCAACCTATTCTTCCACAAGCACCTCATATATCAACCCTTAGTAAGGAGTATGATCTCGTTGAACAACTTAAAGTTACTCTTGCTAAGATTTCTCTTTGGGATTTGGTTCAAGCTTCCCTTTCTTATCATGGGATATTACAAGACACTTTGGAAAATTTAGATGTCCATCTTGCAGTGACACCTAATAACATGACTGCTTTGATTGATCCTACGAATAAACCTAAAGCTCAAATTTTATTCACACAAGATGAATTACCTTCTCCTAAAATCCAAAATCAATATTATCCTTTTGGTAAGTGCACCAAGATGGTGAACAAAAAGGGGGCTATAAGTGGCCACTTTTTTTTCCTTTTATGGAAACAGGTAAACCTGAACTTCAAAGAGATATTTGAAGGTCATGCACTCCAAAATAGGAGTTGAGAAAAGAATAAGAATTGTAGTACGATAAATATATTTTCTAAACTACTAATTTTTTAAAAAATTGGATAAGATTAAGAGGATCAAACCTTTCATACACGAAAAACTGTTCCTGATTTTTTCAGAAAAATATAACATAGCTGTTTTTTCGTGCGCTGCACAAAATATATAGTTAGATTTAGTATTTTGCAAAACCCTTTGGTAGGATGATAGGTAAGAGTGATATCTATAAGTTGTGTATTTTTTTGTAATTTTCCGTTGAGTATTTTATTTTTAATTATTTTTTGGAGTGACTGCATCCTGAAAATTTGGTACTTGTTCATGCACTGAGCATAACTTGCATCAAAATAATAAAAAATGCAAGCTTTTTTTCCTTTAAAGTATATAGAATCTAGTGTAGAACAATAATATTTAATTTATTTTGAATTTGGTTAAGTATATCAAAATTATCAAAATAATGGTAGACATATGTCTGTGAGGACTATCAAGGCACTGATAAAGAAAATTGAAGTTTACTATGCTAATATTGTCCAAAAATAGAAAAAATTTATATGGTCAGAAAAACTAAGATGTGCGAGATTATGGTGGTAAGTTTAGAGATAACCACTTTATCATTTGTAAAACTGATGATGATGAAGTCGAGAAACCACATTGGAGGATGGAAAAACGTGTAAAGGGACAAAAAGCGGGGGGAAATGGGCTTGCAAGCCTTACGGTCATTTTCCAACCCTCTTACCAAGCCAAAACTTGCATGGGCTTTGAAAAACAAAATGTACTATTCACAGTTCTAAATAACCAGTACGGGTTATGTAGAACTAAAACCATTATTTTTAGTTTTACAAAACCCGTACGGGTTATGTAAAACTAAAAACATTTTTTTTGTTTCGCCGAACCCATATGGGTTATTTTAAATTAAAAACATTTTTTTTGTTTTGCAAAACCCGTACGGGTTATGTTAAACTAAAAAACATTTTTTTTTTGTTTCACAAAACTCGTACGGGTTATGAAGACATAATAATGTATGCTTGTAAACTTAGCATTTACTACACATATTTTAGACATACCTACATA